>NW_021940122.1:716012-986254 GCF_001715985.3 Manacus vitellinus
CCCCCGCCTGCCCTGCGGGTTCCTGCCTGCCTGCTGCCCTCGCTGCTTCTCCCTGCTCCCTCCTCCTCCTGCCCCCGCTCTGCCGCGGCCTCTTTTGTTGTGCGGGGCCGGGCATGGGGGCGCGGAGCCCGGCGCGGGTGGGCTCCCCCCTCCCGCCTGCCCGTGCCGGTGTTGACGATAAATCCTGGATCGCTTCTGCCAGTGTAAACCCGGGCCAGGTGGGTTTACGCTGTTTGTCGTGAAAAGTTAAGCTTGTTCCTAAACATGCCGTGATCTTGCCCCTTCCTGCCCGTGGAGAAGGAAGTGTTGCCTCGCAGGCTGCGACGGGTTCTGTGACAAGATGTTTTCAGAGCACCTTGTGAGTCTGTGTTTCTCTGTCTTTGCGGCCAGCTTGGCTCCCAGATGGCCAATTCGCTCAACGGCCGGAACCCGCGCAAGGGACGGATCCTGGGCTTCATCGATGCCATTCAGGATGCTGTGGGCCCCCCCAAGCAGGCAGCTGCCGACCGGAGGACTGTGGAAAAGACCTGGAAGCTTATGGACAAAGTGGTGGGTGTCTCGGTGCATTCGTGTATACACAGTGAAGAATGGGACTATTTAAATAAGTACACATGGGCAAACAGCTCCTTCCTCAGCTCTGACTACTGTGCTGTGTGTGCCTCGGGAAGTAAGGGGACTTATATTTTAGGTTATTTAAGCACCATTTGTCTTTTTTTATTTTTTTTTTTTCTTTCCAGTGGCCTCTGGCTATGTTTTTTTTAATCTTGGTTTGTGGAAGGAAAACAAATGTGTGTGTTTGCCTTAGGCTATTGTTATTTTCAGATCCTTTAAAATGACTCAAACTTGAAGAGCTGTCCTAACCAAAAGCTGCTTAACTTAGACTTGTAATCACATATTCTGTGTGTTTCGTGTTGGATCACACTGTTAGTCTGCAAACTTAAACCCCAGCCTTGATAGAAATCAATACTATCACAAAAACTTTGTTGATATTTTTCTGTCAATGATCAGGATGCTGTTAAGAGTGAGCATCTTGTAATAAGAAATGCAAATATGAATCTCTGAAAGTAGGTGTTCTTCCTCAGTAGAAGGAAGTTTTCAACTTGGAAACTAGGAACCTGGTTTGTTGTTGAAACCGCATGGGGAGTGTATAGCTCTCATTTCCCCCTGTGTCAGGTCTTTTACAGATCTATACAGTAAGGTTGTACCCTGATTTTTTTTGTATATTGTCTGTGTATTGTCTTTAAACCCACTGTTTGGATTTGTGGATTGCTTTCATTCATCCAGTATAGGATAACTGTATTTGTCATAGCCCATCAGAACAGCCAGTAAGGCCTGTTCAGTAGAAGTCACTGGAAAGGCTGGATATTGTGCTGTGCTTCCTTTTTCATTTTACTGGATAAGTGTCCTCAATTTGGATCTTTAATGTATCCTCTTTAAGCTGCCTTCAGTTAATCAAATTTTATTTCCAAATTGTATTAAAGTATACCAGACAGGATGATGTCATAATGTGAGAATGCTGTAGCTTGCTGCTTGAGTTTTTAGTATTTCATACTTATAGCGAAAGGATGTGTTTGAGCAAATTTAATATGCTGGCAAACAAATTTAAATCTCTTAGCCTTCTGTGGCAGTAGGTGCAGGAAGGTCATTTTTTCTCTGCCTAGATCAAACCCAGGGATTAAAATCAGAAATAGAAACCAACTTGATCAACTGTTGTTTCAAATCCCATTTCTGGAATGTGTTCTATGACTAATTTCTGTGGTGGGTCACTGATCAAATTAATACCTAGCCAAGGCAATAGCTCTGTCAAGTCAGTGAGGTGCTACCCATAGTGAGGTTGTGGTTTTAAGGCCTATTTTGCTTGTTGTAACAACAGTCATTATTCTTGTTTATTCTTTAACTGTAGCAACTGTGATAACCATCGTTTTTTACTGTAAGGTAGATAAAGTTTTCTCCTTTTCTAAAGGTGTTAGGGAAATGGAGAATGGAAACAAAGCAAAGCTATTATCTTGACCAAAGAATGAAAAAAGACCAGCCTTAAAAACTAAGGGCAAAGCTCAATAATTTCCGGTTTACCTTTCCTTCATTTCTTTCTATAATTTCTTCTTCTGGCAGGTGAGATTTTCTGTGTGAATTGTTTGTTTGCAACAATAAGGGATTAACCAATACTACAAATACTGCTACCCTGTAAGAGCTATACTGTGAGGGTGGTTTTATGGTGTGTATAAAAGTTCTGGCTACCTAGACACCATGCAAACTTCTTGGTGTGGAATCGATTCTGTGTCATGGTTTCAAATTGTTTGGATTTCCTTGTAATGTCTGTTTTCCATGGCCTGATGCTTTAGGTTGGAATAGGCAGAAGGTTGCGTTTTTGCTTAAGTGTCTTCTCTTTAAGCTTTTAATATCGGTTTGAAAAAGAGTTCTTTAGCAGGACAGAACGTTATAGTAGTGTTCCTGCTTAGAGCCTTGTTTGTAAAAGCTACTGTAAGCAATATGCTTACAGGAAATAAGAAAAAAAAATTGCTAGTAAGTAATCAGTGAATGTGGATTGTTACCTGTACATCTTATATCTGTATTTTCCTTTCTATACTTCATCCATTGAGATCTGTACATTTTTTGTTTACTGGTATGTCTTTTTTAATGTGAATTTACAATACTAACTGTATTGGTAAAGGGTCATCAACCATTAACATTAATGTCCAGTTTCCCTGCTGCTTTTCTCATGGGTAAGCAGTAGCTTTACCATTAAGAACCAAAAATATTTTGTTTAATGCCTTTGCAATGCAAAGGATAATATTCCTTTTATGGTTTGGAAGGCTAGCCCCGCGTTCCAGTGCTAGCATTGTATGAGAAAGTTGACCATATATCTCTGGACTTGTAGCAAGCAAAGTGCTGTTTTTAAAGCTTGATGTCTATTTTAGAAAGTTCCTGTGAACAAAAAAATCAGTATTGTTAACAAACAACTCAAGTCTTCTTTAAACTATGTATAAATTATGTGAGGATTTTTTTTTCTGAAATTGTAAACCTTATGGTTTTTAAAACCTAGAGACTAGTAGTGTATTACTATTAGAGGATAATGGTTATGTTGAGACAAACTTTGGGAGAGAATGACTGTTATGTAAACATGGGAGTAGTTAGGTCAGTTTACTGCTTGGGCTGTTTAGAGTTGCCAGTACTATTTGTTCACACTTCAGTCCTGTGGGTTTCAAGCTGATAAAATTGTGACACATTCTGAATGGGATATTTAGAACAGGTATATTTCAGCAACTTTCAATGACTTTTCAGAACTCTTATGCACTGGACCTGAAAATAATTAAATTTTCTAACATGAAGATTAACAACATTCCCTAAACTATTTGGGCACTCTGTCATGGCCCCCTCAATTGCTTGACTCTGACTGGATAAATGGGGTGGCAGTTTGATTTGCTATTTAGTAATTATTCAAGAGCAAATTAGAATGCGTGTCCAAAGCTCATACTCTTGATTTAGTGAGTAAACGCTGTGTTACCTCTGCAACTTAGTATTGTGATTTACTTTAAATTAACATCTCTAAGCATCTAAGTGAACATATGAAGTGTGGTAGTTGAAACTACGTGTGCATTGGATATTCTTTGCAATGCTTTATGTAATCGTTACATTAGTGTGCAACCCTCCGATTCAATTAGATGTCATTGTTCCAAAGGATCTAGAAAAGGCAGTCATCAGTCACAACCATGCTATTCTTCATTGTATAATCTGGTCCGGTGACAGGACTTCAGGGAACGATGTGAAGCTGTGTTGGGAGAGGTTTAGGTTGGATATTAGGAAAAGGTTCCTTTCCAGATGCGCTGGAACGGGCTCCCCAGGGACAGCACCAAGCCTGCTGGAGTTCAGGAAGTGCTTGGACAATGCTCTCGGGCATATGGTAGGATTGTTGGGGCTCTCCTGTATCGGGCCAGGAGTTGGACTTTGCTAATCCTAGTGGGTCCCTTCCAAGTCAGGATATTCTATGATGCTATGGTCAAAGGTGGTAGGAAGTCTTATGTCCTGCATACACTGCTTGTGGAAAAAGAATAAAATAGTAAACAGAACTGGAAGCTACTCTGTTTCTAGTTGGAAGAAAGTAAAATTGCTCTCTGAAGTCAACCGTCCTTGTGCATATGTAGCATCAGGATTGTTATCACTTCTACCTCCAGTATGGAAACATACGGCTCAGTTGTAGTGTGGTTGTTGTTGAACAAGCACTTACTGTATTCTCAGGCAAAAAGACTGGTGATTGGGTCACCTCTACTTACATTCTGATGAGAAGGCTTCTTTCAGAAAGAAAAGCCATCTCCGTCTTTCTGTGAAAAATAAAATGCATTGCAGTTAAGGGAACTTTAGGCAGGAAGAAATCTATGTTCAGACTTTGACTGTTTTCCTGGTTAGCCCCTCCTGATAAATTTTTTCAGAGTTCATTGTTAGTAGCACTGTGTTGTGGTTTTCTGGAGAACTGCAGAGCTACCTTTGTGCTCTCTGTGGTGTGTCAAAGTGTTTTAATTCTTTGACAATTCTGTACAGCATGGCAGAAGGCACTCATTCAGTTGGGCAGTTTTGAAGTGTAGTTTTGGGAGTGTGTGAGCACTGATGCTCCGATTGTTCTAGCTCATTCTGTTTAAGCGGATGTCCTACTCATTAGATACTTACTCTGTTTTAGCTGAGGTACTTTCCTTGTATTGTCTTTGACTAGCATTAGGTGTTGAAACAGGTTGTGTTAAGGCTGCTATACTTTGCTTGAACAAAAGTTCTTTTCTCAAACAACTCCAGGGCTTTCAACTTTGTTTGCTTTAAAAAGTGAATAGAAAATAGTTTTCTGCAAGAAATTGTCTCCATACAATAGGCCTCCATTACTCTCATCTTTGACCATGCTATGAAATAATGCCTTGTAATTTGAGTCAAACATATTCAAAAATGGTGGAGGAAGAGAGGAGGGAAGAGGAGGTTGATTTTTTTTCTACAAAGGAACTAGAGTAAGCTTGTCTAGAAGTTCCAGAGTTAACTGTTTCAAAATCAGTTTCTGGTAGATTAGGATAATGCCTCAGTGTTTCACAATCAGAATTGTACTCTCTTGCTTCTGTGATTCTGGATTAAGTACTTGGATTTTCCCTGAGTGAGGTAGTGGAAGGAGCTTAGTTTTGTCTCAGTTTACCTCAACAAGAGAGACATTTCTTACTAACTTGTTGACTGACTGCTTTTAATTTTTTACACTGCTTGCTAAATATGTACATGCTTACTTCCAGTCAAAACAATACAAAAATCACACAGTGATATGATTCATGTCCGCTCCTAAGGTGTTGGTGAGAGTTGCTTTGTAAAGTGCAATATAGAGGTCTTTATTTTTGGAGTGTTTTTTTGGTTGTTTGTTTTGTTTTGAGTTCTGTTTTCTTTTGAAGAAAGATCTTGGTAAATCTTTTGCGTCAGCAGGTGTTATTTCTTGTTGCTTACTTTTAATTGTTCACTGCTGTGGTATGTGTCAGGACATCCTCATGCTGGAAACCATATGGTTTAGCAGCCATTTCTTTACAATATTACTTCCTTTCAACTGAAACCTTGTGTACTCTATAAAGTAAAGAAAACCTTGTGCTACTTCACTGGATCACTGACTTGAACTTAATGTTAGCATTTTTTTCAATTAGAATGTATAAGGCTAATAAAGGTGCAGAAGATTTTTTTGTATGACTTTCTTAAAAGCTTATTTTGAAATTGAAGGTTCTGGTAGTGTGCTGTATTTGTCTCTGTAAATTCATCAGAAGGTGAAGCCTCGTAAACCATCTTGACTACAGGATCCAGTTTTGATGTGTATATGGCTGTATGTAATGACACTGGACTGAAGACTTTCTACAACTTCTGAAAGAGAAACTTATTTTTTTAATTTTTTTTTAATTTTTCCTTATAACTGGATATTCTTTTTGTATAGTTGAATGGACTGGCTGTTGAAAATTCAGCCATCAGCATAAGCAATTTGCTTTTTCCTGTTGTTTTTATATTTTAATGGTATATAATGTGAAACCACTTATATTTTGCTTCTTGGCACATCTGGTTGAAAAGATAGACTTCAGGAAGATAATTAATTCTTTTTTCATGAGTTTTAAGTTAGAAAATAAGTAATTCAAAATGTTTGCAGCCTTCTTTGCTTGCAGTCTGCTTTCATTGCTGATTTTTTCCTCTGAATAAACGTCACCATCTTTCAGCTATTTTTTTCCCCCGTGTTTGTTGCTTCATAAAGTTGTAAGGCCTAATCAGTGATACAGATTTATGTCACCTGTAGTTGGCTTTGTGAAGAATGTCAGTCTGATTTCGAGTTTTGACTGAATCAGAAATTGCAGAGAACAGAAGTTCAGAGGGGAAACATCTATGCTTTTCATAAAGGTTTTCACTTCTGTGTTTGAAAGTCCAGTTCTTCTTACTCTTCTACAAAAGAAAAAGAAATTCATGTATGTCTCTGCATGGATGATTTTTCAGGTCTGTCTACACATGCAAAATTCTTTGCCTGATGTCTGAAATCTCTTTAAAGAATTCTGTCAGCTTAACTTCAGTGTAACAAGAAAAAAATGTTTAATCTCCTTCCGTGAGTTTCTCTTGTTAGCTCCTTTCTTGATCTTCTGGGGTGACACCATCATCCTGCCTTCACTTGTGCAACTCCTTTACTTGAACTGCTCTTTTAGAAGTTGTGTCTGAATCTTTCAGGTCAATCCATTCACCTAAATCTCTCATTCCATCCAGACTTTGCTATTCTCTATGTAAGTTCAGCTTTGCTTTTCTGACCTTGAAAGAATGCCATCCTATCCAACCTTTATTCTCTGAGAATGCTACTTCAGGCATGTCCTAAACCGTGGCTGGGACTCTGTTGTCCTTTATTTATCCTGATGACCTTATCTTTATCACATGAAATATAAACAAGTTATTTTCACTTTCAAAGTCTCTTTGCATTTATGGATTGCAGTTCCAGACTTTATTACCAGGTCAAGACATGATTAGGTATCTTAATATTTTACTCTTTTTTGCTTCCTTCTATCTTCTTCCTCAACTGAGGAGTTCTTTTATGAGCCACAAAATTATTTGAGACCTTGCTATGAAACATTGCTGTTTATATCTAGAAATACTGAACTGCTAGTGTTCAGTCCCTGAACTACCCTCTAACATGTTCAACAGTGTTATGCTTATGTATTCATATTTGCCTGCTTCCCCTTGGCTGTCATTTTTTTTCTATTGAGATTGTAAATTTCTCTGTGAAAAGGCTTCCTGATGTGTTACTTGGTCTAATAGTTGAAAGAATAATAGCAATTACTAAACCAACAATGGATCAGTGAAATGAGGGGAGCTATTGCAAATGTCATGTCTTAAATACTGCTTTGGATAAAATGCATTTCTACAGTACTTATGGGTTTGTGCAGTTCCAGTAGTGCTGGGCTTCTTTTTAAAAACTTGTCAGTGCTTGACTTCTGTCCATTCAGAATTCTATCTCCACTTTTCTAACTATGACCCCAGTTACCTAAGTCTGCTTGCCTGATTGTGTTTTTATGTATATGTTTCAGAGGGTAAAAAACTATGATGTGTTTGCTTTGCTGTTTGTGGTGCCTGAAGGTCTGCTAGTGACAACAGTCTGAAGGCAGTACATTTTTTAATGGTTAGATCTAGAAATTGCAAGAGGGATCAACAATACTGATAAAGCTTTGAGTTTAGAGAGGTGAGTGTTAGAGAATACAAGTTTGTTCCCCCTCCCCCGGAATTGCTCAAGACTGCACTTTTTTGAAGTTGATACATTAGTCAGAATAGGAATCTAGTTTCAGCAGTATTAAGATGTTTTTACAACCTCGTTAGTTACCTCAAAAGAATGTCAAAGTCACTAATATATAATGTGGCAATCTCCAAATGATGCCTATAAAACTTTTATACCACATGGACTTAATTTTTTTTTAAGTATTTGCATATGTACAGCTGCACGCGCATGTTTAGAATGTGTCCCTCTTCAGTGTTTTAGCTGATCATAGACAGCTCAGTGCAATACCACTGAAAAACTACCTGTTAGTTTTGATCTCTCTTGCTTTCTAGAACAGAACATTACAGAACAAACTATAAGAGAATTTGAGTAGCCAGGAGACAATTTTAACCTTGTAGATGTTTAGGAAACAAAACCTTTCTCTTCCAGAAACAATTCCAGTAGATACTAGATTGAAATAAAGTTGTTCAAGTAATCGAAGTTTATTCTTTAAGTAAGATATATATTAATCAATTAATATTTGTACCATTTAGGAACATGAGGACTCCAAGTCCATTAAGATGATCTTGTATTTGGTTTGCATGGCAAAGTTTTAGTAACGGAGAGACTGTGGGGTAGCTTCTGTGAGAAGCTGCCAGAAGCTTCCCCCACATCTGATAAAGCCAGTACCAGACCTGCTGCTGACCCCCATCAATGATGGTGGTAGAGCCTGTGGGATAAGGTGTTTAAGAAGGTTGGAAAAAAAGTTACTGTGCAGAAGTCTGTTGCAGGCAGGGAAGAGAGCAGTGACAATATGTGAGAGAAACAGGTCTGGAAACACCGAGGTCAGTGCAGAAGGAGAGGGAAGAGGTGCACCAGGTACCAGAACAGAGATTCCCCTGCAGCCCTTGGTGCAGACCATGATGAGGCAGCTGTGCCCTGCAGCCCATGGAGGTCCCCAGTGGAGGAGAGATCCACCTGCAGCTTGTGGAGGACTTCAGGATGGAGCAGGTTGATGCTTAAGGAGGCTGTGACACTGTGGGAAACCCACACTGGAGCAGGCTCCTGGCAGAACCCATGGAGAGAGAAGCCCATGCTAGAGCAGGTTTGCTGGCAGGACTTGTGACCCAGCAGGGGATGCATGCTGGAGCAGCCTGTTCCTGGAGGGGACAGTAAGCTGTGGAAGGGACCCACGCTGGAGCAGTTCATAAAGAACTGCAACTTGCAGGAAGGACTCATATTGGAGAAGTTTGTGGAGGACTGTCTCTTGTGGGAGGGGCCCCATGGTGGATCAGGGGAAGAGTGTGAGTGGCAGAGACTGAAGAGAAAGGAGTGGCAGAGACAACCTGTGATGAACTGACCACAGCCCCCAGTCACCGTCCCCATGCGTCACTGGGGGGAAGGAGGTCGAGAGGATAAAATTAAGCCCAGGAGGAAGGGAGTTGCTACCCTACTCTGATTTGATTGGTAGTAAAATTCAGTTCCCCAAATTGAGTCTATTTTGCCTGTGACAGTAACTGGTGAGTGATCTCTCCCTGCCCTCATCTTGACCCATGAACCTTTCATGACGTATTCTCTCCCCTCTTACACTGAGAAGGGGAATAATAGAAAAGCTTTAGTGGGCACCAGGCATCCAGCCAAGATCAAATCACCAAACTTCTAGTACAACCAGGAGCTGAAAAATAATGCTTTTAAATTCCTGTAGGTTCTAAGTTGTTTGTTGGATAAAGAAAAGAGAGAGCCATCAGATGACTAAGTAATTTAGAATGTCAGTTCTTGGTAGATGCTTGAACATCCATAGGTAAGTTAGCTTGCAGCAAACAGATCTGTATGAAAGTACTGCTCTTGGCTTTAGTTGCATGCTGTGTTTTGATAATATGCTCCTTAGCATATATTAGGCAGGCAAAGACATTCTTACTTTAAGGGAAAAGCCCCAAACTTTGTAGGTAAGCTTGTTTGCTTTTTATACATGTGACAAGATTAAGTCAAATTTTACCTCTTTTGACATTAGAGTCTATGTTGGGATTTCACGGAATATAAATGAAGTAGGATTTACTTCTGTGTGCCTGGAGACTAGAGAAGTATGTTACACCTATAAGTTTGAAGATGTCAGATCAGTTTTTGTCCCAACATATTTCTTGTCTTTTACATTCTCCTGTTTTTGCTTATAGGTAAGACTGTGCCAAAACCCAAAGCTTCAACTCAAAAACAGCCCACCTTACATACTTGACATTCTACCCGACACTTACCAACATTTGCGACTTATACTGAGCAAATATGATGACAACCAGAAACTTGCACAACTCAGTGAGAACGAATATTTTAAAATCTACATTGACAGTCTTATGAAAAAATCAAAACGGGCTATAAGACTCTTCAAAGAAGGAAAGGAAAGAATGTATGAGGAGCAGTCACAGGACAGGTAAGTGAAATATTTAAATATGAAGTAGATTATTGGGTCTGTCTGCTTTCTTAACACTGTTGTCTGCAGCCATTGTATTTTGACATTTTTAATTATTTAAAGAGCAGAAACATTCATTGCTTGGATTCATTGACCCTGCAGGTCAATCAGGAATTAGCTGGATTTGTTCCACTGTATGCTCTTATCTGTCACTTTGTGACCTTTAAAACCAAGTGCATTTCCTTCATAAAACATTCATTTAATTGTACTTACTTATTCACGGGGTCCTGCAGTATGTAGTTTTTCCTGTGGTAGAGAGAGTGACTGTTAACTTGGCTTGAACTTGACCTCCCTACCCCAGTTCTTAAAACTGTGGGAGCCATGATGGATGTTGACTTGGAGCTTTCCCAAGGGATGGAATGAAACAAAACAATATTCACATTTTCAGATATTATGTGGTGTTAGCATAAGGTGATGATAATGCTAGTTTGGTGCTGAGAAGTTGCATCAGAAACCTAACGGATTCCTGATTTGCAGTGGTTCAGTTTTAATAAAAGGAATAATGTCTGCTTTATCTGTACTCTTGGTGGTAACTGAAGAGGTTTTTAATATTTGATTTTATTACCTAATACTTTAAAAAGAGTATTTCAGGAAATTCTTTGCAAAATCTACCATCTTGTTTTGGGAAGGAGAGAATATAACACTGCTTGTGGCCATTAGTCTTTGCCATGTGTTGTATAACTTTAAATCTATTCAAATAAGAGAGATGATGCTCTTTCCAGAGTCCCTTCTTTTTAGAGGAGATAGTGGGGAGTGGGAAACAAAGTGAATGGAGGATTGAATCCTTGCTCTTCTGACTGCACCTGAGCTCTGAGGCAGGCATGGTTGCAGTATAGTTTTACAGCTGGTGAAAGTGTTGGTAGAAGCAGTGAAATGTCTACATTCTTGTAAATGTCACTGCTGTTATGTTTGATTTATACATATGTTCCTTCCAGATCTTTAGCAATGATTATAGCTGTTCAGTGTACTGTGGTAGTCTCCTGTGCTTGGTAGGGTGTCTGAAGTTTGCTTAACATCTAAGGAAATTTTTTTTTTTTTAAAGTAAGTAAAGACTGTCCAATTGGGAATATATGTAGAGAAAATGCTCCAAGAGGAGCAAAATACACTGTTTGAGCTGTTTTAGTGACAAGTACAGATTTTGGTGGATGTGTTTGGTGTTTGAATTCCTAGGTATGTAAAAGAACGTTTTCCGTGTAGATGCATTCTTACCAGAACCCCAGGAAGAATTGTTCAACATGGAGCCTATGGCTTCTTTTTTAAGTATCCCATTTGTTGTATGTGCAGAAGTCATTGTGTTGCAAAGGAAATGAGAATTTTCTATGGTGAGGGAAATTTGACAAGTGGTTGCATTATATAAACAGGTTCTATTTTGATATACCTGTGCTGTATGAAATCTCCATCTGCGTAAGGTTTTGCTTACAGTTAGCAATAAATTAAAACCAGTTTCAGTGTCACTTTTTCAGAATATCTGCTGTTACTGCTCGAATGACTGTGCAGAAATTGTCTTTAGTAATTTTATCTAGTTGTTAGAGTTACTTTCTTCTTTCCAGTTACCCGCTTCATTTCCCTGTGTTAGGGTAACAGTGGTGATATAAGGATGTCTTGTGAAGCAGACAGTTTTTGAGGAAGGTACAGTTAACATATTTACTGTCTTTTTATTTGAGTCATTCTTGTGACATGATTAGAGAGGAGGGATTTTAAAGCAAATCATACTAATGAAGTGCACTGAATCACAATAACTACTTCAGGCTCCCTAAATTTGTATTTCAGAAGGTGACAAATGTGTTATTTTGCCTAACTGATGGAGTCTGAAGCTTGAGGAAAGGAGGGCAATAGAAATGCTTTTCCTGTGTTCGAATTTTTAGCTGTGTTTCCTATACAATCTTAAACAAAAAAACTGTAAGCATTATTTCAGCAGCTCATGCCATTCCAAGTTAAAGCTACATCTTTATGATTTCAGTGCACCCTCTTTCATCTACTGGTAGTGTTTAATCTGTATGTGTGTCGTAGTTTAAAGTTGACTGAAGGTGTACTTGTTTGCTGAGCAAAAAGCAAAGCAGTGCTTCAACACACTTAATCGTGTTAATTCTTGGTAACTTAATAAAGAAGTCGTTAATGGTTTTAGCTTATTTGCTTCCAAATATGCCTCATTAACCTAAATACATTATTTGTTAGCGTTATGATGCACTCATAGGAATGATCATTTAAAGATATGTTTTTGAAGATGCTTCTAAAATGAATGTCAAATTGAAATAGTTTGTAGTAGAAGCATTGGGAAGTAGTCAGTTTTAAAAAAAGGCAAGGCAAATGTTGACACCTGGACAGTTTCTATGTTTGTTTTTTTGTTGTTTTTTTTTTTTATTTCTCTTTTGGTTTCTGGATAGAAGGTCATCATGGAAAAGAGAAACTGACTGTGTTTGGAAGCATTCTTTATGTATATATTCTTTATATATATATATATATAGGTATAATTTTAACCTATTAGCATTATTAAATAATATTTTTAATTCTATAGTGATGGTACATTTAGGAACCAGTGCACATATACATGTGATTTTATTTGTCTGATGACACCAAAGTTACTCCATTGTGAATAATTTGTCATAAATTTTAATTCTCAAAGATCCTGTGCATGAAACAAGATAGTGTGCCAATCAGATTATGTACAAGAGCTTACACTGTGTTAGTGCTGCTTCTCTACCTTGTTTCCATATCAAATACATGTCTAAGAGTAGTTGGTGCTGTTCTATACTGTATTGGATGAATCTTGCTAAGTGGAGAAAGCAGGGTTTGCAGGTTTGTTTGTTGTGTTTGAACTGCATCTGTCCTGTGGCTATGATGTCTACTTTGAAATTATGTCCTCTCAATCCTCTTGCTTAATAGGAGATGATGGTTCAGTAAGTTCTGTAAACTGTACTAAATATAGACTTCACAGAAGTTCCACTGTGAGTGAGGTAATTTTAAGATCTTTTTGTCACAGATTTTACTTTCTAAAAGGTTATTAACCCAGGTTTATTAAAACTGCTCACTCAGGTACATCTACTCTTAAAAGGCTTTCTGTGTCTTCAACGAATTTGTTTTTGTTGGGCCCTTTTTTTTTTTGGTTCTCTTTGTTTATTGGGAAGTAAACTAAAGCTGGAAAACATCTTTTCTGTGAAGTCCAAACTTCCTTTCTTCTTGCTGCATTCCAGAATTATGCATCCAGAAAAAGTAAAAACTTTGTAGAATGGCAGTTTTTCAGATAAATGTGTTAGCCAGGTGTAGAAATCAAGCACATCAGTTATAATAATGAGACTAGAGGAGGAATAAAGTGGCAGTGGGGAGATTACATTTGGATTCATTCAAGATGCTGAACATGGTCTTCAGGGCTAACACAACTGCTTTTTACTAATGGAGACAAGTGGGAGGTTTCCTGTGCTTACCTGTAAATCATGTCCTTGGAAGAATACACCTTTTGATGAAATTTATTCATTGACTGTTTTAATGTTGCATGCCTTCTGCTGTATGCCCTTTATTTGAGAAGTGGAAAAGTATAAAACCAGGGTGTATAATTAACAATATCTTAAATGCTTCTCAGTTTGGCCAAAGTAAGTTGACTATTTTTAAGTGGCATTCCAGAAGTGGAAGGTAAAAAGAAAGATGGGTATTTCTTAAGTAGTAGGTGGTATGTGTATGAAGGTGGCAAGAGGAGAAGAGCTGAAGTGGTTTTGGGGCCAGTGTAGAAACAGATGTGCACGTAGGGAAAGTCAGAGTCAAAGCAGTCCTTCGAGGTGATCACAAAACTACTCCTGTTTCTGTATAGAAAGTCTTACTAAATTCTCTTGTGCATCTGGCAATTTGATGTCATGATTCAAATTGTGTGTTTCTAAATTGTACAGCTTGTTTAAATGTTTAATTGGTGCAGAATTCTTATACTCTCTTAAGGCTTCTGAGGAGGTCTTATCTACAGTTCAAGCAATAGATCAGGTTCTCCTTTGTTACTGTTCATGTTGGTTAATGGTTTTATAGAGTATGCCATTTCTCTTCCTTAAGTCTGCATTGACAATTGAGATCAGTTAAGGTTCTTGAATCAAGTCCTTGAACTGGCACATCAAATTACACAGCATTCTTGGTAGAGACCTTTCTACTGCAGAAATTTCTGGCATATTCCCTCCTTACCTTGAAAATATAGACTTGATAAGAAGTTAAAACAGTTAGCATCAGGATGAGTGTCAGGTATTCCAGCTGTAAAACAGTAACAACCATTTGTATACTTCTGTCCTGTGGTAAGTGTAAGCTAGCTTACCGTGCTTCTTTGAATTACCTCATGTTCTACCACAACCTTGCTGTTTTATTTGTAGGAATTTAGGAAGTTTATAACTTAGCTAGCCTCACAACTTGTTTGTGTCTCCAGGCAGAGGAAGTTTTGTTGATTAAAAGAAGGATCAGGAAGAGTAAAGTTTTGATTCAGGATGATTTTATTTGGACAAGTTAAGATTGTTTTGGCTGATGGTTTTCTTGTTTGACAAATGGAATGTACAGATTCACAAAAGGATGTTACTGGCTCTTTTCATACAGCCAGTTTTGGCTATTGGTTGATATCACACAGATAACTTGGTAATTGTCAAATAAAGTAAAAGTTATGGGCTTCCTAGAATCCTGTAACTTGTTCCATTTTCCTAGCATATTATGTAGCTTTTAGACTTCAGTACATTCTGAGCTGAACAGTTAGGCTGTACATATCATGCATCTGTTGCTTAACGTGATATGTAAACCCCTCTACTTAAACTGTGTCAACACATTTTAGAGATGAAATATATTGACTGTTTAATCTTGCTGAAGCTAAGGGAAAGAAATCTAGTATTTGTTTTTTTCCCCTCCTGTATTTATCTACCTGTATTTTTAGATGATTCCTTCAATAGATTTTTAGGAAAGGTAGTTGCATTAATCTGCTTGAAAGTCTTCTGGAGTGTTGACTCATTGCTTAAAATTGCTGTGCTGTCTGTAGGAAAAAGAGGACACTTCTCCTTCAGTGTACAACCCTTTATTAAGGTAATTGGGAATGGAACTTGGCTACAATAAATAATCTCTAAGAAAGAGGCTTCTTCTGAGGAAAAGAGAGTAGATGACTGATTAGGTGGGGTTGCATGGGAAGAGGAAATGCAATGAATTTTTTTTTTAAGCTTTTATGTTATGGTGAGAATTTCCACCCCCCTTTCCCCTCCTTGTTCCTTAGATGTGATATAAAACCAGATGTGAGCCAAACAGCTTTAATAAGCCCCTTGGTGTACCTGACCCACATGAGTAACTGAGCTTCAGTGCAGATTTGGTGAAGCACAAGCCATTTGCTATTTTTGGTTCTAGTCTAAAT
Source organism: Manacus vitellinus (assembly GCF_001715985.3). NCBI lineage: Eukaryota > Metazoa > Chordata > Aves > Passeriformes > Pipridae > Manacus > Manacus vitellinus. The sequence goes on from NW_021940122.1 coordinate 731,538, forward strand.
TAAACAAGGAATGTTATACAAACACACTTTTCAAACAAAGGGACTCTTGTTGCAGAGGGCAGGTGAGAATGCGTGGAGGTTACAAATGGTAAGGCGGTATTATGACAGCTTGTTCTCAACATAAATGCAAACAGCCTGTGTGACTGCAGTACTTGTAAGGCAAAATTTAAATTTTTAGATTTTTTTTTTTTTAAATCTTCACTGCTTGGGGGAGGGTGTTGCTAAATGAGAACAAAGGAAGTAATAGTAGCAGAGTTCCTTAAAGGCAACTATTTATTCAGATTGCAGAGGAAGACAAGGATTTTAAAACCACAAAAGATCCTAATGAAAAAATAGTGGCTTGTAAATTCTTCTAATTGATTTAGATCCTTCATCTATATCTAGCTGTGTAGAGGAGAGATATGTGCACTTTGTCTTTTACGTTTCACTCTTATAAAATCAGACAGCATTTTCTATGTTAGTGCAAGGTGTCTTTCAAACAAGGTGTCTTACAAATAATGTGGTGTTGACAGTCACATCTCACAGTTCAGCTGCTTGTGAGGGGATATACATAGTCTGAGATCCTCCTTGTTGCCCTTTTTGTAACCATTTATACCTGTGAAAAGTGTACATGATGATGTTGCTGAATTTTAAGGTGCCGCAGGATTTATACCTACTTTGTGCATGTGTGAAAGGTCTCAAAAAGCACAAAGTTAGGGGAATTCAGTCCTGCAGACTTTTCATGTGTTACATGTTAACTTCACTGCTTGGGGGAGGGTGTTGCTAAATGAGAACAAAGGAAGTAATAGTAGCAGAGTTCCTTAAAGGCAACTATTTATTCAGATTGCAGAGGAAGACAAGGATTTTAAAACCACAAAAGATCCTAATGAAAAAATAGTGGCTTTTAAATTCTTCTAATTGATTTAGATCCTTCATCTATATCTAGTTGTGTAGAGGAGAGATATGTGCACTTTGTCTTTTACGTTTCACTCTTATAAAATCAGACAGCATTTTCTATGTTAGTGCAAGGTGTCTTTCAAACAAGGTGTCTTACAAATAATGTGGTGTTGACAGTCACATCTCACAGTTCAGCTGCTTGTGAGGGGATATACATAGTCTGAGATCCTCCTTGTTGCCCTTTTTGTAACCATTTATACCTGTGAAAAGTGTACATGATGATGTTGCCAAATTTTAAGGTGCCACAGGATTTATACCTACTTTGTGCATGTGTGAAAGGTCTCAAAAAGCACAAAGTTAGGGGAATTCAGTCCTGCAGACTTTTCATGTGTTACATGTTAACTTCTTTTATGATAAACCTAATGACAGTTCTACTAACTAGGATTATACAGTATGACTGATGCAATATCTATACGGGCATAGTTTTCTACATGATCAGAGGGGTCTGGAAATACTCCAGTGCATTTGGCATTGAGGATAGTAGTACCATTTCTGCTCTGTAACAGCTTTTTTCACATCCCTTCACTATACTTGTCTGCGTGGTCTCTGTAGGGAACAGCTGTGCATGTGGAGGCTGGCCATGGTCACCAGCTATAAATAGAGCTATGTCCTTAGGTATGATAAAGCCCAGCTGATCTCATCAAGATAGCAACTTTAGGAACTTTTTGAAGAAGAGACAGCACTGACTCCTGAATTTACCATGAGGAAAAGTCCTGTAATGGACCTGAATGGATCTTTCATGACTCACTTTTGAATGCGCGGTTGATTCTTAGAAAATTTGCTTTCTACTTCTCTGTCAGAAGTATTCTATGTTCAGTGGTAAGGTATTTGTTTTAGGATGTTCTCAACACTAGCCTGTGGGATGGAAGGTACTTACCATGCAAGAAAAAACGCAGAGAGAGCTTTTAAAAGAAAGCATCCATTTTTATGAAATGTTTGCCTATATATATAAGCACATCTAATTTTATTTTCAGGTTATAAAAATAAATGACTTCCTTTCCCTAATCTTCTGTGGCGTTGTTTTCCATTAAAAATTAGAGACATGAAAGAATAAAAGTCTGCTTTTATGCTATAAAGAAATGAAAAGGAAGTTGGGAATAATCACTTTCAAGTGGTACACTTGCTGTTTAGTCAATAGAAACTCTTTGAAAGTAAAGTAAAGCCAGTTTACGAAAACAGACGTGCTGTAGTGGTAATCCTTTTATCCAAAGAATGCTTGATCAAAAATCAACCTAGAAGACATGCTCCCTGTGCATCAAAACCTGATAAAGACCATCTCACTACCCTGTACAGAGTAAGAAATAACCTTAATCTGAAAAAGGGGTGAAAGTACATGTTATGATTAACACAGCCTGAGTTCAAAACAAGAGAGACAGAGTGAGATATTGATGGAGAGGACAATGGATGGAACTCTCCATTGAAGTCTGCTGTGCTAGAAAGAGAGTACTTTGGTAATTTTAAAATACTTTGTGATCATTTGACATAATTCTTTCTTCCTATTCTGTTCTTTGCTTCAATATTAATGATGTGAATTTACTTGAGTCATGCTAAAAATGACAGAGTTAATATAACTATTTAGTAAGTCTTTTTATCAGTGGCTGCACATTCTCAAGTTAACTTTGTCTTTACAGATTCTACAATGATACTGCGCATGCTCTGGAATGAGTCAAAGCTTTAATATTGTTAATTGATATTGGAGGAACAAGGACTTATAGTTAAAAATGTATGTTTGTGTTGTCTGCATGAAACAGTTCTGCTACTTGTAAGTTTAATATGTTGGCATATTTCATTCTTTTATATTGAACAATTCCAGATGATTTAACAGCATGTTCTCTTGAGAGCCAGTTTAGGAGTATCATTTGCTTGATTTGAAAGAAAATGTGATATTTACACAAAAGACTGTACAATGAATGCAACTGTTAAAAAAATCCAAATAAACAGAACAAGTAGTACACAGAAAGTACCAAGAGTGAACTGTGTCTGAAAAGAAGCATGTCTTTTAACACATAATACAAATGGAAAAAGAAGTCAGTAAGTGAACTTATATGAGGGATAAAACTCCCTGAGCAAGCAGCCAGGTGACTGTCATCAGTGTCTATATAGATAACTAACATATTTTGAATCTTTCTGTTTTGCAACCAAGGTATTCGTTGTTGAAATATTTTTATATTTGTCTCTAGCATATGATAAAATATTGTGTGCTTTCCCCGTCATTTGCTCAGATTTCATATGTCAGAATTAAAGAGCTATCCTGTTCTCTAATAGAAGATTTTCACCATAATCTGTTTATTACCCAATTCTTAACATTGCGTTAAGTGAGATACATATTGAAGAATGTATTGACTTTATTCTTGCAAATACCCTGACAGATCAGAAAAGTGGTGAAGAAATAATGATGTTAGTTCATTTCAGTAATATTTGGTTATAATTATTACTTTACTTTTTCTGGTATGATATAGGGGAAACATAAAAGTAGCAGATGTGTAAGAAACACATTTCTGGGGTATATGATGAAAGATTATAATCAATGGTAACGTATGGATTGAGCTAAATTTGATTTCTGTATGGGTAAAGTTGATGTGATGTCTCTGCAACAAGGACTTTGTTTTTTTATTCTTGAATGGTAAAAGTGGAGAAGTAATTTCAGCATAGTATCTGATGTATTGTATATATCAGGACTCTGTTGGGAACCTAAACAATCCACCTGGCGAGTTAGTCTTTTACTGTTATTAGCTGGTCTTTGGCAACCTCTATGACTGTACAGTGGGAGAAAACTTTGAGGGAAAAATAATTAAGTTTCATTTTTTTCCTCTAATAGATACAATTGTGGGAATGTTCACAAAACATGATCTTGTTTTCCCCTAAGCTAAAATAGTAAAACTATATGGCTTTGAAACTTGAAGCAACAATAAATAGGAAAATGATTCCTGTCTTCTGTACAAAAAATATGCATGAAGATTGTTATTTATTGCACAAATCTTACTCAGAGTTGTCATTAGCAATAGTTAGAGCCTTACTTTGTTCTGTCTGTGATACTAAACAGATGTGTCTATAGAAATAAAATCCACCACCATATCTTATTTTAAGTATTAACCCCAGTTTTGCACCTACCTTCCATAATGTAAATGTGTCTTCTGTTGGGAGTAATACTGAATAATAAGCTAAGGAAGTCTTATCAGCTCTTGATTATCTACTGTCTCTCCTTGAGCTCAAATCCAAAGTATTACACAGTGTCTATGTTGATATGACCAAGACTGGAGAATATCTAGACCCTTGAGAGAGTACTTGACATACTACAGGATTGGATTAGACTCTGTGTACTGATAGGAGAAAGAAAGGGATCTATGGGCTTGTCTATAAGTGAGTAAAGGTAACTGTCTGTAAGTGAATAAAGTAAGTGTCTCTTGCAGGTCCTGACTAGTTATATCTGGAGCCCAGTGTTCATCTCTTTTTCTTGCATCTGTTGACTAACTCATTCAAAGAACTGAAACCTACATACTTAGTGGAAAATCTGGGATCACTCCCTAGCTTGTGTAGAGGAATATTCTGTAACAAATTCAGTCTTGATTATGCTATGAATGAAGAAACATTTTAATAAGATTAATTATTTCTTTTTTTGTGTGTGAGTGCCAGGCCTTAGTGATATCCTAGAGGCTTTTGCTAACCTCTTTATTTGTCCTGAAAAAAAACCCCAAACACCTTCATTAGCTCTATATCAGAAATCTTATTTTTTAAGAGAGGATAATTTCATTTGTTAGTTATCATGTTTAAAATAGGACATTTTAGGCAATACTGTATTATTTAGGAAATGACTGCATGAGAAAAAGTTTGCCTCCCGTTACAAGTTGAAGGGCATTAATGCAAGACAGACAAACGTATTAGCATCTGTTTTCAAACTGTTCCAATGGAAAATGGTCCTCAGCCAACAGAATATTCTGTGAACTCATCTCAGAGTTGTTTCTGAGTCATGAGTGTCTGTCATGGGAAGTATGAAATGCAGGGTCAGTAATAAAACATCGTGTACCTAAGAACATTTGCTAGAACAATGCTTAATTTTTTTAAAAGCAGTCATTTATTTGTGCGACCTTACAGGTGTATGTCCAAGAGCAGGCCTTTAATTCTAACTACTCTCTAGTGGGATGAAGAGAAACACCTTCAGATGTTTTCAATGTCAATATTTTAAACAGTTTGTGGGGCTACAGAGAATTAGTCATTACATAACTTGTAAAAAATGAAATTATTGTGTTACTAGATTACTTTAGGGTTTAATATCAAACTCCTTGAGCATCATTCTTATTTTTGGAGAATGCTTAGTTTTGACAGAAGAAAAATAAACAGTTTCTTTCAAGTCAAAGTTAGAACTTTCAGCAGATATGGTAAATAAGCCTTCCATCAGTACACTTAGAATAGAGCTGTGTAAGTTGTATTTAATACTCTAGAAATGTCATGCATGTTTAAGGAAGCTATAATGCAACAAATAGAGCCTGAAAACATTTGAGTTTGTTAAAATATTCAGCCTATTGTGAAAATTCTGAAGTGGAGAACCTGTGTTCCAATTGTTGTTTGTCATTAAAAGTGATGACAATCTCTGTTAAGAACATCTGCTTGCCTAATATGCCAGCAATAAAGGAGATGACTATGTTATAACTTAGCTTGGTTTTGTCTCTTTATTTCTAAGTACTTGGTTTTAAGATACTAGAAGAAAACCCTAGGGTTTTGGTAACAAAATATTGTTCTAGATTTCAGCTCTGAAACACTAAAATAGGAAAAATGCATATTCAGTTGCTAGGCCACCCCAATAATGCCAGGGTCATAATGAAAAGGCTGCATCTATTTTTTTGTTGTAACAGGGTTAGAACACCTATGCTTTATTTCTAGTTAGGTAAGTTTTTACTGGTTACCTCAGTCATTGTAGGTCACTTAGATGGAAGTATTATGCCATTTGATTCACAGTATAGCACTTTCAGGCCTTCCTAGAATTAAGAGTAGTTTTTAGGTTATGTGCTGTTTGGCTAGAGCAGCAGAGTAATGGTGGATAGGAGCACTGATAAAGGCTTGTGTATGTTCTAACTTCATAGGAATTTTTAATCCACTTCATAACTGCGTCTTACTGACAGCTCATTCCCAGTGGCTAATGCTTCAGTGGTTTTACAACTTAATGATATATACTCTGTATTGCAATTGGGAAAATAGAGAATGTGGCATATATAGACAATTTTTTTTTTGTCATGCTGAGAAAGTCATATGTCAGCAGCCTGAAATCCTCTCCAGTATTTTTTTTAAATGAGCTTCTTTAGGGTAGCAGACTGGAAGCCTGTATTGTACTATTTTGTTCAGATCTCTGCATATCCTTTTTACTCCTTAATTCATAGCTGTACCAAATACACAAAGATTCAAAGCAGAAAAAAAAAAAGTATATAGCATCCTGTTCATGTGTTTCCTTTTACTGTTAATCCCGATAATTAATGCCCTATGAGGAATGGGGCTCTAATCACTTGCAGAGCACAGTAATGTAAGAAGACAGTGCTCATCTGGGGGGTGTTCAGGAGGATGGATCAGTGGTGACCCAGTCGCTGTGCAGCTGTCCTCCAGTCTGTGTGTATGTGGTTTCATTAACTACACACATATATGACTGACAGGCCCATAATGATTGTCTGAAAGGAACCTTGCCTTATGAAGCTGTCTAAGTGCCACTGAGAGAGTTGCTTGTTTTCTCTCATTTTTCTACTTTTTTGGGGAGGAAGAAAAGAATGGGGGAGGGAAGCTGTTCTGTGAGGATCATGGATCCCAGCAGTCACTTTGAAATAATCTTTAATGAATCCCAATGCAGGAAGAGAAATGTCTGAACACCACATAGCAGTTTTTTAGTGGCTTAGAGGAAATATGAATGCAAAATCCTTTTCTGAAAAGGCTGAGGGTTTTTCAGAGTTTTCATTTGTTTGTGCTGTATGAATTCAGTGTTGCTAATGCTAAACTGTAATGAGCAACGTAAAAGATACACTTTTTTTAGAATATTAGAATATATTTTAAAATGAACTTAGAGTACAGACTGTTGGACATTTGTTTTAAAAATCAGTCTTTTATTGGGTGATTTCTGGGAATGCAGTTTGTTACTGGAGTGGATGACTGAAAGGACTTTTGACATGCTTTCTCGAAACCAGTAAGCACAACCACTCAGCCACTGGAAACAGGATGGCTAGTGAAGTGTTAGAGAAATAAATTAACTTATGTTTACTCAGCATAAAGAAAGCAAGAAAAAAAGAGCAAGACCTATCTCTTAGTATCTGTTGTAATGTGGTAAAAATGTCTAGTGGCTGAATCCTTCCAGTATTATGGACAGAAGAGTTGTTTCTGTTACAGCACTTTGAGGCACCTGTTGGGAAGAGAAGACATGTAAATGTACTATTCTCTTGGTTTTTTGCACTTAGTTTTTGGGTAATCCTGTATTCCACAGAAAATCTTTCCAAGACAATCTTTTCCTTGGGCAGTTATTTGTTCACACTTGTTTTAAGCCTGTTAAGGAGTTCTGTCTGCCTTGCACTTGGTGTGCATAAATAAGCTGGGAAGGGACAGTGAAAAGTAAGCCTTACAGTAAAATCAGCTGACAGCTGTGAAGATGTTTAAGTTGTGGATATCCATGGATATGCAATTTAAGATACTTGTCGTATCCTTCTGTACCCTTGTGGAACACCAGTTCCATGAGTGCCAGCCATTTGATGTATTAACAGGAGGCAGAGTATTTATCACTGGAAAATTATTGTATGGGTTAGAGTTGCCAAGAGAGGGAAAAAAATTGTCTCAAAGGATGTTTCATGTCCTACTTTACCCTGTATGCTTAGGTCTGGAAGCTCTTACAACTTTCCTGTGTGGTGGCTTTATTTGTTTGTTTTTGTCTGTAAAAGCTTAGCTAAGAATCTAGAGTGAAAGAAAATGGAAAGGTAATGCTGATTTCAGTACAACTCCCATATATTCTATTCCTGGATTTTCAATTTGCTTTGTGTAACAACAGATGGTTCATCTATTGTTTCATTACTCTTTTGGGAGTCTGACACTCTACAGTGGGTGTGTGCTTTAGTGGAAAAAGAACAACCAAAGTAAGACTTTTTGTAATGAATGAACTCAGTTTATTAAACTGTGTTGATGACCTCCACAGTTCTAGCTCTTAAGATTTATTTTTATTTAAATACTTTATATTGTGTCTAAATTCTGTCATCAAGGTGTTTTGTTGGGTTTTTTTTATTGAAGTGTCAAGGGTAGTTTTGATTCAAAAGGGCTGTTCACTGTCACAAGCACTGTTTTGTGAAATGGCATAATTTTACCATATGCCTTGGATTTCGTTTGAGATACTATGAATAAGCAGTGTGAGTGCTTTCAAAGAGGCATTCCTGCTGTCCCACATCAACCATGTGGGCTTTTAGTTAAGCTTCCCAGGAAGACAGCAACATATGTGTACACAATGTGTGTATTATATTGGCGCCCACTCACAGTGTTAAAGATGTGTCAGCATTTCCAGAATAGCTCCCTATTTTAAGAGCCTTGTTTTAGCCTGCATATGAAAGTTGTCTGCGTTGGAACTTTACACACAGTCTCAGCCATCGTAGTTTCCAAGCGTGACTTTTTGCCAGGTGAACATAAGCTGAATTAAATTAATGTATGCAAGTGGAATGGAAGATTTCTAGAGGCATGGTGTCATGATAGACTCTTCTTACTTTAACTCTGAAGCAGTACCTTACCATTAAGTGTACTGAAGCTATAGTGGATGCCACTGTTTTTGAAGAATTTTAAGGAGGTTGTAGTAAAAGAAGATGGCCTTGTGCTTGGGATTATGACTGTTGCCTAGGCTAAAAAGTGGTGATGTTTTTCTAATAATCATGTTAGAGTATGAGGAACCTCCAGTTTCATTGAATTTGTTTCAGCTGATTGAGGTTCTATCATTGTAATAGTCTAGAATTAAATGGTGCCTCCTCTTCTTTATATACTGAGAAATTAGGCATATTTTCTTATATTTAACTGTGTTCCCCCAAGTTATAATGTTTTCTTGCTAGAAGCCTTTCTCTAATTGAGAAAACATCGTGTTTATTAAGGATGAACCACAGGGCAGGACACACTGCTTCTGTAGCATGTGGGTGTCTGTGTAGGAGCCCAGTTCAGATTGGGTTTTGAAATAGATAGCCTTCAAATATTTTGTTTGTGTGCAGAAACAATAACTTGCTGCTAGAGTTTCAAAAGCTACCTGCCAGAAACAAAATGTTGTTGTTGTTATAAGCTTGGGATTTACTTAGATGTGCTTATATTTAATGGACAGAAATTTTACTTTGAATGAATATATTTTCAGCCCTGTTTGGTTGAATGCCATCTACAAACCTCCATATAAATGGCAAATGGTTTAATTTGAGCAACAGCAGGCCAACTAGACAAGCCTGCAGTTTGAAGATAAGCAAATCAATGGTCTTCCACATTTTGAAATCCAAGCTGAGAACTGACACCCCTGGAAAGAACTCCTCTGTGCATCCTTGATAGGAAAGCTGTGTGAGCTGGACATTGCTGTAAAAACAGTTCTGTTGTGCAGCTCTGCTGGTCATGTTAGGACATCCAGGTAGATGTCCCACATTTCTGCAGTGGTAGATTATTCTTCTAATTATTGTTTTATATGGAATGAATCCTGCTCATGGCTTACTTAAACCTCTTGAGAGGAATTAGATGTGCAATATGTCAGGTAATATGCATAGTGACAGCAAATATGCAATTTGCTGACATTTTGTTTAGTTTTCATGCCTCCCTTAGGAGAAACACCAATAAATATTAATACCCAATAAATACAATTTAAAAAAAATAAGTAAAAGAATGTTGAATCAACAGCAACTTGAGATTTCCCGTTTCTGTTCTGAACCCCCTGTTAATGCACACCCACCAACCAACCGTAACTGTCCAAACTTCAAAGTATCTTCTGGAACCTGAAACACTGACTGCAAAGAACAGGGAGCCAAGATGTTGCAAGAGCTTAGCCTCCTCCATGAGCTGGAGAGATTGAAACCTGAAGCAAACAGTGGTGTAACCTTTTGTCCCTTTTTGAGAGTGGGTGGAGGTTGGAGTGGGAAGAAGGATCTAGGTGATGACCTGGCTTTGGATGTAATCAGGTAGCTAGCAGGGTTCATGGAATGTTAATGTGTTGGGTACACAATCCAACTGCCCTTCTGATTAAATGAATCACTGTAGTCTGAATTCCTTTTAATGTCAGTCCAAGAGAATTGCGTGTCTAACGAAGTCTGCAGGTCACTAAGGCATTAAATCTTGTGTAAAGCTCTAATTTAGAGTGCAATAAATATGCATAGATGGTCAGCAACTACTGTGTTCTGCAGTAAATAGCTTTGCAGGATGATGATCATAAATGTGATTGAAAGGTCTCTGTCCTATTTTCTCCATCTGCAAAATGTGATTGTTTACTTAATTTATTCATGACTTTAAGTGCTTCTGTCTTTTTAGCATCAGACTGCACTGATATCTGATTAAATTCCTGATGCCTATGCTCATATTTACATGTTTCCTCTGAATGATCCAAGTCAAAGACAAAATCAAAATTTCTTCTAGGCCTTTATTTTTTAAGATACCATCTAATAATACTGTAACAGTGATGGGTGCATATGCAAGTCTATGTGTTTGGAAAGATTCTGGAAGTTTGAGAGTAGTTTGAATTCCACAGAGATTTGATTCTGCTTAATAAAATGTACTTCATAACATACTGGTTTTGTGTATCCTTCTGGAGTTTTTCATGAAGACCATTCATTTTCTGGATTTAACATTAGGAAATTACTTTTTATTTATAATGGCATACTCCATTCAAGAGTAACTAGACAGATGATAAAATACACACCCATCACGACAACAAAAAAGGTGTTCAAATAGCCTTGGCTTAGTCATATTTCTTATTTTACAACTACATTCATTTCTGTACAAGTCCTACATGCCCTGGAGCTCCCACTGTAATAGTTCTGCCTCATTTTCATAATTAGCCTTCCCTCCCCACTGCAGTGTTGCTAAAGTGTCCCCAGGGTTCCTTCTTCCACAAGGCTTGATTCCCCTGTGAATTTAGGATGAATGTATGGCACCCTGGGGAGAAAAAGTATTGTAGTCAGCAAATTCAGCTGCCCATGACTGCAGTGTTATAATATAGTTTTACACTGACAGTAGAGATTTTACATACTCTTTAGCTTATAATGGAGAGAACTAGGTAGTAATAATACTGTCCCATCAAGGACTATTCAAACAATCACATGCATTTAAGTAGATACTCTTTCATCTTTGAGTAATTAGAGAACATTTCTATTTTGCTAGTCCAGCAAATGTTCACCAGACCTTCACAGAAAGCTTACTTTATTCTTTTTGATGTTGTTAATATTTGAGTGGCAGTTTTATTTGTGTAGTACTTTAACTCTTCAAAGTGGTGTTAGAAAGGATAGTTAGATTTTTATGTTTGGAGAGATTTATTTTATGCTTTAGCTTTTTAACTTAGATGCTTGATTGCACTGGGAGTTTTACTTTGCTTTGCAATTCAATATGTGCTGTGTCCAGTATAATTTGTTTGGAGAAATCTGCACGTGAACCACTAGATGATAACTACTTGATGCAGCTTAAATTTGTGCTTTCCAAATTAAATAGCAGAAACCTCTTCTCACTGTTCTGCTCAGAACAAAATATTAATAGGATATTAGCTGCAAATTATTTTTGAATTTTATTTATGAAGTATGTGGCAAAGCAGTACAATGGAGATGAGTGTTAAAAGAAGACCAGTTTACTTCTACTCCTCCCTAAGTAAGTGGACTGAATTTGGTGCAGTCAGAGTTGGGATATATTCAACTTGGCTTTGTGTTGCTCTTGTTTGTAACAGTCTTAAAAGGTGTTAGGTATGGCCAGAGAGGGTTGGAGGATAAAAGCTTGCAGAGGAAGAGTGAAGGAGGGGAAAGATACATGACCCACACTTGAAGGTGATATCTTTGTGGCCTGTGGCTTTTTGACAAAAACAATAAGCACAAAATGAATAGCATTATTCTGTTTTCTGTTATAACATTATGCATTTAGTAGCCCATGATCAGTTAGTTGGTATAAAAGCAAGTAACTCCTCAGATTTCCTTCTCTCTGAATCTCTTTTTAGGGATAGAGGCATAGTCATTTAGAAGAGTTTTATCAAATTTATAGACAGAGTTCACGAGGAGAACTCACAAACTGCTGTCTGTGTGACTAGACATGTCTTAATGTCCCCTTGCTCTATGTGATATCAATGTTTTGTTCCTGAAAAATCAACGTTCCCAGTCAATAGCTCTCTCCAAGGAGTGTTTCAATGTGTATAATTTAATTTGATTGCATTTGGCTATTTAATCTAGAATTTCTGAGTAAATTGAAGAGTGACCTATGTTTATGCACCTGTGTTAAGTCAAAGCTAGTTGGAGGATTTGAGTGAAGAATTAAATAATATTTATTAGCTGAATTTTTCATTAGCTAAAATTATTCAAATCTAATTTACCCACCAGTAAAGTTCTAATTTGTCAGGTGTTCATTTTAACTTACAGTGACCTAATTAAAGTGCTTTGGTTTCATTTTCTCTGTCCCACACCATAAGTTTTAAGGGAAATGCTGGACAATGGCTGTCCAGAAATCTTCTGAACAATGAGATCCTGCCTGAACTGCTGACTCTGCTGCTCCTGCCACCATTCCTTCCAAAAACTGTTCATTGTTAGTGCATGCTTTTGGAAGCCTGTGCATCTTCTTGTTTGCAGGATAAGATCATTTTCAGGGCAAACATTGCCTCAGTAATATATCTGAAGAATACATGTATCACAATTTGTCAACACACAGAGTTTTGCTTCTTTGAAAGGTGGTGTTATCCCAATATGTTTGAATAAGCAAAGTTTTTCTCCATCTGTAATATTGACAGAGAGGTCAAGTTAAGGATGAAACAAGTTGAGCTTTTGCTTTTTCCACACTGGACTGTTTTGAATTGGAGTATGTGGGGAAATCACTCCAGCTGACACAAATATTTTAACAGAGAGATGCATTCTACAGTTTTAGGTAATATTACTCATCTGTTGGAGATGCAATTGCTCGAAATTTTAAAATTTGACTTAGCAAAATAGTTTACTAGGACTAAGGTTTTTTGTCAAAGAAACCCCTCTTGTTTAAGTTTTGCATAGTTATTTTAATAAGCTTATATAAGGAATTAGTTTATGCATCTCAAAGTTAACATATGGGTTTTCATGTGCCGATCTACAACCTGACAAAAGAAGAATGCATGTGAAGACTCGACTTTAAAAATTATTTTAAAATAATTGTTGTGTTGTGTTACTCAAAGTTGATACAAAATTTTATCTACTAGTGTCCAGCATGTAGACAAGGATTCAGAAGCATTTGATTCCTACCCTCAGCCCCCAGTGGTTTATATATATTACACAAAGGCCCACCTGTTAGTGTTATGTGTGAAATAAGTAGAAGGGGGATTTTGATCCTATTCCTGGCTTTTATATGGTATTTAATTCTTAACATAAAAATGCTTTTAGATTTTTCTTTAACTAGAAATTGTGGAAATTGAGATACAGGGAGGTGTTAAAAGTAAGTTTCCTAGGATTATGTAGCTTGTTCATAGCAGTGCCAGGAACACTGTCTCCAGATCATCAGGCTCCTGCTTTGATTTCTGTATTACTGTATCACTGTACCATGCTAAAGATTTTGCTGTTTTCATATTTTTATTAGAAGGGGGAGGATACATAAGTAGATATTTGCCTTTGTTGAACCCCTTTCTGATCTAGGGATTTGCTGTAACATCAGGACAATCTTTCCTGGAGAAACTAGCACATTAGATGTGGAGTTACTAGGTTGGATTTGCTTTTCATGTGGATGGTTGCCAAGATGGATTAAAAACTCTTTAGACATTGCCTGGCATCGTGCATATCCACACTGGATATAATGAATAATAGTAGAACCACAGTGCATTATTAAATTTCCATGAAAAGTTAGATTTTTCTGATTTTGTTTATTGAACAAGTGAACTTAATCGGTTTTAAGTATTTCTTTTTAACTCTTTGAAAACAGGAGAATAAACTTAGTTTCTGCTACAGTAACTGAAAATAGAGTACTTTGGAGTTAGTTATGTGTAGCATAGGTAAGATACAGTGTTTTGTAACAGCATGTGTAAAAGGCGCCAAGTTGAGCAATAGATGTCGGTGACTCACTCCTGATTAAAACTATATTCATGAATCTGGGTATTCAAAAGTCTATGGAGAGGGAGTGAGGCCTCGATTATTTTGAGAACGAAGAAATGCTGTTCTCAAAGTGATCTTGCCCTTAGAACAGAAACGGTTCTCCTTGAGTTGGCTGTGTTAGTGTAGTTGCTGTGCCTGCCTGAGTGGAGAGAGTTCTGCAGTATCTTATGTCGAACGTCTCTATTTTCAGTGGAGAAATACTCCCAGCTGGACTGCAACTCCTGAACAGATAGTACTCCAGGACACAGTTGGGGATACACAGAAGGTAGTTTTAATTTCACACGATTTCAGTCCATACAGCTTGGAAATTGGATCTCTTGGGAATCTTATTCATCTCTTACTCCTTTTTGAGCTGATATTTATTTAGTTACCTTTCTGTAATAGAAATTCAGTCTTTTTATGAAAAAGCAATTGGTTTTAGCATTGAAGAATCAACTCTTCAATTTTACATCTCGACAGACTTGCTGATCTTAGGATTTGTATAACTGAAGTTGGAAGGGACCTCTGGGGATCATCAGGTTCAACTGCTCTGCTCAAACAGGGTTACCTGCAGCCAGTTGCCCAGGGACTGGAGGTGGAGGGGGGAAGAGAAATAATTTATTTTCCTCACAAGTTTGAGGGAGGGTCCATCTCCTGTCCTTTATTTTGGTTCTTGCAGAGAGCAGTCATGGCTATGTATAAATAACTGTCCTAAAATATTATCTATTTTAATGTTGTAGCAGCTGGCATCAAATCAATTTTTTTTTTAATAGGCTCTGGTTTCAGTTTAACACTTACTGAGTATATATCACATAGGCTCACGTGAGTGAAGTTAACAGGATGTTGTCTATTGATAACAGAGATTTCCTGTCCCTTTCCCCCAACCTTCCCCTCACCCTCTTCCCCCCTTTTTTTTTTTCTGAGGGGAGCTTGGGTGTGGGGGTAGATCTATGCTGCCCTTGCTGAGCTGTGATGCACTGCATGTGTTTAATAGATACCAGCTGGATGATAGTAGCACTGAAAACCCAGACTGGTTAAAGCTCACCTTGCCACACAGAAATTTAGGGCTTGGTTTTAAATGACTGGAGAGGAAACCTCTGAGCAGACTTTAGTTTGGGTAGTGTGACTTATGAGTGATGTTGGGACAGAGGAGAAACTTAGTGTGGGAGAAGGTACACTGAAAAAAAACGTTCCCTGGTGATGAGGAAGTGGCTAAGGCAGCTTGACTTTTATTCAGTCTTTAAGCTATAAAAATTGTTGAGCTAACATAATTCCGGTTTGAAGGAAAGAAGGCAGCTAGCATGATGCAGGGTTAATTGATCTTGTCTGCTAATTTATATTTTTTATGCAGAAAGGTGTGTACAGTTGAGCTACAAGGAGACAGATTGTAGATGGAAGACCAAAGCCTTACCAAAATGATTTCAATAGGTAAAAATCAATACTATAATTTTGGTTTTTTTCAGCTATGCCGTAGGCATAGGCTATTGAGCCTGCTTAGTCTAAAATCAACCTGTGACTTTCAAAATAAGAAGAGCAGAGCAAGATTTTTGAGATACAGCAACATGGCTTTCTTTCCCCTAGTTTGAATAGGGAAGAACTGTGGAAGCAACCCATGGTCTAGAAGTGTTTCAAGAGAGAGTATTGCTGATAATATTTAGATGTATATATGAAAAGGTAGATTTACAGAAAGTCTGAAGAAATCCTATGGCATTTCATGTAAGGGTATGTCTGAAGGTGGTAGAGCTCTAATAATATTGTTCTGAAGTTCTTCACTGTAGGTGGCCTGTCCATGTTGGAGGTGAATGTGGCCCTTCTAAGGCTGTACTTCAAAACTCATCAGCCATGCAGATGTCTAAGCTGCAGGATTTAGTTATGCTTGGAAGAGCAGAATATTAATTTGCTAGACTATAAATATAACACAGTGAGAGACTGACATTTTAAAGCTCAGGATGTATTCTGATGTGTAAGACATGATTATTTTCTTGAAGAGCTGTTAATGAACTCTAGTCTCAAATTCACGTGTATTTCTTCTGATTTGAAATAACTCAGAAGATATTCTTGACCAGTCCTCTATCTTTACTCACAGGAGTTTAGTTTCTCACATTGTGTTCTGGAGGGAAGTATATAATACAAACAGTCATCAAGGAAAGGTGATTAGTGAGGACTAGTTACCTGAGCTGATCCAACTGATTATACCTGCTGACATAAGTGTCTGCAGTCCATTAGATTACAAACAGTGAGATTTTAACCTCAGTGACTCAATTTACATGTACGAGTTTGTTAGTAAAATGTGTATTTGTCAGTGAAATACAGAAAAGCTGGCTTTAAATGTAGGAAGACACATATGGCTGTAGATTTCTGAGATACTTCTCTTCCACTATATGTATTATTTTGTGTTTCTTTTTAATATGACAAATATTGTAACGCCTTGGGGCATTAGTCCTCTGAATAATTTCCTTGTATTTGCTATATTTTTTTGCCAATATTCTGAGATATTGTTATTTGTGTTTAGGCAGTTGCCAGATGTGTGTATAGTTAAGTTTTCTATGTGCATGTATGTACTTCATTATCATGCCTGATAATGGTAGGGATTGTTTGTTTAGTTGTCTGTCAAATCAATTTAAAATTTAAATTAATTTAAATTAATTTAAAATTTAGAATTTTAAAGCAAATGGATAAACTTGTCTTTAGACAAGTAATATGTGTGCAGAGAGAACTAAGTGTTTTCTAAAGGACAATGTAAAATTTTAAATAGGGTTCTTCTTTAGCTATTTGGGTTTGGGTGTTGTAAAGATGAATATGATGCTTCTAGACCACCTTAAATTTACTTGAAGCCAACATGTGTAAAGTCTTTCTAGAACTGTATAGGAATAAAATATCTTAGTTTATGTTTTCTAATAAAAAAAGAAAAAAAACCCAGCAGAACATTAGCATTTGAAGATAAATAGATAAAATCTCAAATGTAAATGTTCTGTTTATTTTGTTTCATTTCCATAAAATATAGGTTCTTAGTCTCATTGTGTAACTTTTGCCAGTGCAAAGCTCTATTATTTTGAAAAATCATTACTCCCAATCTGAAGCTGCTAATTGAATTCACTTTCATATTCTAATATTTAAAAATATTTGTGTCTGTGTTCCTTCTTGACAGCGTTATATTTTCTGGATTTTACTGTGGTATTCAAAGTAAGCTATTCTGTAGGGTGAAATAATTTTAAAGGCCCTATGATGAAACATAACTCTTTTAGTAATAGCATGCGGTTCTAGTTTTATGTTTTTAAACTTGGAGACTTTATTATATGACCTTCAAAACTTTTCATGACTCCTTTAATACAGCTATTTTTTTCTTGAAAATTTCTTGTAGTTCAGTAAATAGAGGATTTTATTGATGCTGCACCTTCCAGAACAACTCGGCTGTTTTTAAAATTCAGTAGGTCCTTCATTGAATTTGCTGTCTGAGCCATACAAGTAATCATCATGATTGTTTGTAAAGCAGTCTTCTGAAAGGGCTTTCCACGTGGGCTACAGTAAACAGACCAGTCTTGTAAGCAGGCTATGAGGGAATCCATGCCTTAAAACATAAGATGAATTAAACCAGTGAGGACTGATCTGTGTCTGTTGATGCTGTCTGCTCTCTGGAGCAAGAGGCTGTGGAAGTGGGAGTGCTGACACTGTGGGAAGGCTATACCTGTGCCTCCCTCAGGTGGTTTTGCGTGTCATCCCAATGTCCTCCACAGCATCTTCTCCAAAACTGTTTACCTTAAATTCACATTTACTGAATTTTCACTGTTTATTACACTTTGGCAAACAGTTTGCCATTAATGTTCTGGGCTATGAAAGGCATATAGTCAGTTAATAGAATCCGTAACAGTTATGCCCTTCAGTGTGGAGAGAAGGCCAGCTTTCATGGAACTGGAAAGTCTGCTTTGTAGGCTCCAAAGTTATGCCAAACAGCAGCACAGAGCATGTCAGTTCAACAACTTCTACAGTCAGAGAGCTCAAAGAATGACTGTCCTTTTGCTTTTGCTGAAAATAGTAGGCAGGTTTATACTTCACTGTAACAGCTGTTCATCTCTATGTATAGTGCCAGTAAAAAGAAATATTTGTCATGGTCTGCTTCCTCCCTGTGAGATGTTTGGATGAATTCTGCTAGCACAGCAGTCTGAACTACATTTCAAGTACTGTTGATTAAATCTTGCCTTGACAGGGGCAGCCCCTTATTGAGCTGTTACTGAGTATGTGCTGAGCAGGAGCCTCTCCAGAGTTCCAAACTTCCTCTCCCTCACAGACCTCCAAGACAAAAGTCAATGGACTGCAGTGTATGGGAAGGTATTCAGGGTGCTATTGCATTACAGAAGTACTGCATAGGAAGGAATTTTCTAGGTTTCTAACTGTTTTTAAAGAGATGTTTAAGTTTAAATTAGTAAAACACCTTTGTAAGACTTATAAGTGATTTTTTTAACCCATGCCAAATGTATATAAAACTGTGTGAGCTGTGAAAGTTAAACATTTCACTCCCCCTTTTACTTCTAAAGCAGCTATCTCGTGTCTGTCAGTCTGATTAGTTTTTTTTTAAGGAAGTGTTATTTCAATTCCAAAGCTGTATCCTTAGTATGATCCAATCAGGATAATTGTGTCCTTGCTTGACTAGCATATTGTTTTGAGCATCAGACATGGAAATAACAAGTTGAGTCTTTATGTACACAGTCAGTCACTTCCAAAAGTGATGCTTCTATTTTGTTTTAAAGTTAAGGATGTGCTTTGCTAAATCTAGTGTTTAAAGCAAGTACCATTTTCTGGAAAATGAGATACACGTCATATGACATGTACTGATGAAGACTGAGCTATGAATTTTAGAGTACTCAGACATGACTGAGTAAATGACAATCAAAATGAACTGAAGCTTTTTTTGTATAATTAATTTTCCATATATAGACATTGGTTCTGTTATACCTTGTTGTCAAAATTTTATCATAAATGAATATGTATATTTTGAGACTTCCACCAGTTCTTTCATACAGTGACCTGGGGTCTTTACAGGATCAACTAAAATACTGATTGACACTTGCACCTTAAAAAAATAAGCATAAACTTCTTAGTATTGCATTGTTTTTGTTATTAGATTATCGTCAGAGTATGATACTACTAATCATGCATTTATTCATGGAATTAATGAGTCATATGATTCCTTACATAATTATTATTTATGTTGAATTGAGTCTGTAAAACAAAAAAGGATCACAGAATTGCAGAATGGTTGAGGGTTGTAAGGGACCTCTGGAGCTCATCTGTTCCAACAACCTTCTCGAGCCAGGCCACTCAGAGCCAGTTTCCCAGGATTGTGACCAGATGGCTTTTGTGTATCTCCAGTGATGGAGACCCTACTACCTCCCTGGGCAACCAGTGCCAATGCTTGTTCACCCTCACAGGAGGAAAGTGGTTCCTGATGTTAAGACTGGAACTTTAGGTGTTTGTTTGTAGCAGTTGCTTTTGCACCACTGAAAAAGCCTGTCTCTCTGCTCTTTGCACCCTTCCTTTAGGCATTTTTACACATTGATGGGATTTCACCTGAACATTGTCTTATCCAGGCTAAATAATCCTAGTTGTCTCCTGTGAAATGCTCCATTCCCATATCTTTGTGGGCCCTTGCTGGACTTTCTGCAGAAGGTGTGTCTCCCTCTTGTACTGGGGAGCCCAGAACTGGATGCAGTGCTCCAAGTGTGACCTGATGGTGACACTCCTCTTAATGCAGCACAGTGTGCTGTTTCTTTGCTGCAAGGAAATGTTCCCAGCTTGGGTTCAACTTGATGTCCACCAGCACCTCCTTTTCTTCAAAGCTGCTTTCCAGCTGCGTGGCCCCCAGCATGTACTGCTGCGTGGGGTGGTTTGTCCTTGGGTGCAGGACTTGGCATTTCTACTTGTTGGACTACCTGAGGTTCCTGACAACTCATTTTTGAGGTCACTCTGGATGGGAGCACAACCTTCTGGGGTATCAGCCACTTCTGCCAGTTTCTGTGTCATCTGCAGACTTGCATCCTTCTTTGAAAGTCTTTAGGGCTCCCTGATGTGGTTTGTACCGAGCCTTACAAACAAAGGCCTCAGTTTTGACTGTGGCCTCTCTGTGCTAAATTAACAGAACTAATAGCTTCTGCAGAGAACATTAACAAGGGTAAGTAGGCAGAGATAGATGTTCTATGCAATCTACTGCTAGTGATTCTGCTAGCAACCAGAACTGGCCAGCAGGAGAAATCCTTTTTACTAAAACAGTAAAGTAAAACTTGTGGTGATGTAGGAACAGAAATGGAATTGCAAGGTAGTCTGAGATATTTACCCAAATATTCAGGCATAGCTTATTATTACCAAAATAGTTTATTCAGGGAACCTTTTGGTCACTAAATAGAGTATATTTTTGTGCTAGGATTCTTAAGGAGCACTCCTTTGCTACTCTGTCCTTGCTGAGTTATTTCATGGTGGGTGAAATTTTTTAAAGTGTTTAATTTTGATTTAGGCTAGACCGTTGTCTAACAAATCTTTTAAGAACCATTTGCATTTGTAATAGAGAACTAAAACTACTATATACAGCAGTTTCTATAAGTATTTCTGACTAGTCAAACAAAAACATCAGTCAGTTAAAATGAGTATTGTTTTTAAACAATCAAGAAAAGGTTTTTCACTCAGAAGGTGGCTGAGCACTGGAACAGGCTCCCTAGGGAAGTGGTCACAGCACTAAGCCTGTCTGAGTTCAAGAAGCATTTGGGCAACGCTTCCAGGTACATGGTGTGATTCTTAGGAATGGTTCTGTACAGGGCCAGAAGTTGGACTCAATGATCCTGATGGGTCCCTTCCAAGTCAGCATATTCTATGAATCTGTATGATAAACCAAAGTTGTACTGTTATTTCGGGAATATCAGTTACATCCATGACTTGAAGCAGATGCACTATGTGGAAGAGCCCAATATAGTAGTTGGATCTCTTAAATACAGTGGACTACCTTGTCAGGATTTCTTTAAGATTATACTGATATTTCAATATATCAAAGGCACTAATATTGAACAAGAAGAAAAATAAATTATTTTGGTCTGTCTCTATAGGAAGCACACCATCAGTATTCATACAACCTCATAACTGAAGTTTAAGTAAAGAGATGGTCTTAAACTCAACACACTCAGATGAGATGCAAGACAATGGCAATAAATTCTTTCTTTTTTAGTGTGGCATTCTATCTTTTTGATGATTATAGTCTAACCAGTAATATAGTTGAAATAATTCTCTATTCTATATCTATTCAATGTTTCAAAAATATAGCCCTGCAAAGTCTGCTGTTACTCTTTGCTTCATAGGCTCTGTGCCAGAATAACAAGAATTTTAAAGTGTTAGAACCACTAAGGATATGATATCAAGCGTTTAAATATTAAGAAAAGCAAGGATACTTCTTTAGTTGTCCTTATGCATTTGATACAAAAGATATGTCCCACTTCTTTCAGGAGAGGAGACTTTTATTCTGAGGATCTGCTTGATAAAATGCCTCAGGACCACTTTTGTATATATGAGTTAGGATAAAATTTTCATTTATGTCATATTGTATGATATAACTGCACACTCTAACATCAGTACTTCCTAGTAAATTCAGAATAATTTGATATTTTTTGTTTTACTTATGCACTGTGTAGTCTCAAACTTCTTTCTGCTTATTTGCCTTATCCATTATGGAATATTAAACTACTTATTTCTACTCTGACATTAGTAAAACTGATCACAGTAGTGTCCAAGTGCTTTGCAATAGTAGTTTTTATTCAGGGCATTTGCATGATTGTAGCTTCTAATGGGGAAAATGAAAGATTAACAGTAAAGTTAAGCAGCCATTAATTTTGTTTTTCTGATTGAGTCGTATCTCAAGGTTTCCACCTCAGCATCAGTTCAGTCAGGAATTTGATAGTTACCAAGAGCTTTGTGAATGCCAGGTGACTTTTAGAGGCAATCCTTTTTGTGTCCTGAAAGGGCAAGAACCTCTGCTGTGCCTACACCCTGTGAAGGCTCACAACTGAAACAGCTTTCTTGGGTCTTCATTATAGATTAATGACTTCAGAAGAGGCTGAGAAGTGCTATCTTTTCTTGAGCCCTGCTTTAATTGAGGGTGACTTTTTGATTTCTGATGTAGGCATGTTAGAAAGGGAAAAACCACCTTAACTTACACAAAACCTCTTTAAAAGTCTTTTTTAACCTAAGTAGAGTACTGTTGTAACCAAAAAAGAGCTGGGCAGGTGCTTCTGGGAGCATCTTTAATGTTCATCTTGTATTTGAAATAGTGGAATTGGTTACAGACCTCTGAGGTATGGTCCAAAGAATAGCTTTGTCTCATTAATTGTTTAGCCGGCTGGCAGGAAACCTGAGTATGTGTCTGCCTTTTTTTTTTGGAGGTCTTTCAGGAGTACCAGGTAAGGAAGTACGAGAAACAGAAGGTGCTCCAACTGCCAGAAGATTAGTCATCTGAAACATTGGGAATTGTACAGTATGTTCTGAAATTCGATTGTTGTGTAGTCTGAGCACAGGACTGGATCTTTACCTATGCTGGTTGACTGTGGGAGGCTGTAACATTGTTTTTATAGTGGATGTCTTTGCTGTGTCCCTACGCCAACAGCAATTTCAGTATTTCTGCTGCCGGACATTGTTGCTGCTGCTGGTGCTGCTGAGGAGTGTCTTCCTTTATTTCTCTCCCTTTTCAGGCAGTGCTTTGAAATTCCGTTTTCCAACTGACTTTTCTCCAATACTGATTTTTGCTTCTGGAAGGGAAACTTTTAGTTGCCTGAACAGTTAAACTGTTGTCATTGCTTGACACTACTGTCCTTGTGTATATGGTCATGGACAACTGCTATGTATTATTTCTACTGGCATTACCAGGAACTTTATCACGTATTTCATCTTTTTAACACCAAAGGGCAGGATCAATCTGAAAAATTAATATAAAATAGTGTGCCTAAATATGAGCAAGAAAAACATTTTTTCTGATATTACTAACAAGTGTGGCACATGCAGAGAAAGAATGCTTTCAGTGTTTCAGAGAAGTATATCTTCTCACGTGTTTCGGGACCATTCATTAATAGCTTACTGGCTATCTGCTAAGGAATGTATTTAAAGTATGTTTGTGTAGGAGGTTCTATTTCTGTATGATCTGTTTTTTCATTTGCTAGGCAAAGGAATCTTCAGTTTTCCTCTTCAGTATGTACTTACTGGTCACAAAACAAATGATTTTAAGCTTGTAGAGGAGCAAGTAAAAGATTAAAAATTCTTGAAAACGGTTAGAGTGAGGAGGAAAAGATCTCTCATTTGGATTAATACAAAAATTAATCTAGTCAGCTACTAGACAGAATAGCTTAAAAAACCCCAATGAGTAGTGTCTTGAATAAAAAACCCAAATAACCTGCCTTTTTTCTTTCTACCAGATTAATTCTCAAATAGGCTGCATTATAGTAATCATCATTGTCATAATAAACAAAAAGATTAGACCTATCTGTTATCCTTTCTTTTCTCCATTCTCTGTCTTGCAAAAATTCTGAACTAGTGTATTCTAAGGATGAAGTTTTGAATTACTTATAGGTGGATTTTTAATCACAGTTAAAATCCCTTGATATTTAATCACTTCTCAAAAATTAATTTTAACCAAATGTTAGATGAACCTGACATCTTTCTATGTCTAAAGATGTAAATTGGAGTGAAAACTGAGCCCCATCTCAAGGTATGAAAATGTCAAACACTGTATCAAAAGTAGGCAAAAAAGAATCCCAGACCTTGTATTTGTTCCTTAGAGAAAATGCTTGCTACTGGTGCCATAAATAATGGACTTGATAATTTTAGGGAAAGTAAGTAATCAGAAAGAAAACATTCAGTTGTCTTTGCAAGCAGCAAATTAATGAATGAAGGAATTGGTGTGTGATGTTTCTGAGGGACTTTTAGGAACAGATGGGTAGACTAGCACTGTCAGCTTTGAGATGTACAGCTGGGGGGGAGAGGGCAGCAACTTATTTGTGGGAAAGAAATTTGTATCTATTAAAGTAACTGTGTAAAGTACCCAAGAGATGTCATAATGATCTTAACATATTGTGAAATAACCTAACTGTTACAAGAATAGTTCTGGATTTGTCAGGCTTTCCACGTCATGGCAAAAGCTGCTGCTGTAACGTTTCTGTGGCCAACTCGTGGTGCTTGTTACCCTGTAAGAGAGTCAGTTCATCTCTGAGGAACATCCATGCTCTGTTCTGTATAGTGCAAAGTTCCAAATGCAAGTGGCATTGGAGGTGTACAACAGCACAGGAAATGAAAGGGTTAGTGATGGAAGCTGCTGTCACAGAAGGGTGAACTTGCTGAAGATCATTGCCTTAACTGATGTTACCTTATTACTCTAATAAATGTCACTGGTTTTTTGAATGTTTACATATTAATCAAATTTTATCACCCTGTAGTAGTTTTCTATGCAAACAAATACGTGATTATTTTATACTTTGGATGATGGTAGTTTTCGCAGACTTGTTGCTAAGCACTGAAGCAGCAGGTTTTCCTTGCTTTTCTGTTCATAGATTATTATTCCTAGGAACTGTTGCCAGTAGACTGATATTTTTACTGTCTAGGCTTTTTCTAAAAAGGAGTAGAAACACTCATTACTATGATGTGAAGAAACTTACTGAAACAAAGTATTAGACTTATGCATAATTAAACATTTTAGTAGTGATGATACTATTGTGACTAATTTTTTTCTTAAATACCTCAAAACTGACAAATATTAGTTCTTAAAAATCTGTGTTAAGTGGATTGCTAATTTTCTGACATTTGAATATTACTTTAGGAAATGTGGTTGTACAGTTGAAAATCCAGTTTTGTATTCAATCTGTCTTCCCGCAGTCTCATGCTTGTGTGTGTCATTTGGAAGGAAAAAACCAAGATTATTTCAAGCACAAACTTTACAAAGCGTTCTTCAGAGTCCTCTTGTCCTGAAAAGCTTCCTTATTAGCTGAAACAAGAAGTCGTTCATTTCTTCAGTCCGATTTTTGTCTAAATAGTTAAAAAAAAAAAAAAGAAAAATCTCTAAGCTCTCTTGCATATAGGAAGCTATCTAATGCTGATAAAAAGTTAGTGTTCTAGGTAAAAATTAATTCTCTGCCTATAGTATGATTTTAAAGTGTTTGAGGTGTGATTGGTTTATGAAATGGTTTGTTCGTAAACACCAAAATATGCCAAAACAGATGCAGACAAGGAACAAGTTCAGTCATGGCAAGATATCATTGCTGTAAAGTAATGATGTTAGAAATCACTTAAGTGTTTTCAGTAGTGAGTATAAATCAACCATGACTGTGGCTTCTCAGAGCTTTCTCTTTTACCTTTCCTCTCCTCCTGTAGTCATAAAATATATGTGAGCCATGAGCCGATGTTATGTTACATCTCAGTAAATTCCAGTGTTTGATACTAGTTGGCAGGTTTTGCTACAGTAGCTTTAATCTGTGTTTTAACAGTAGCAATAGTCCTTTGGTAGCATTACACGAGTCACGAAACTGAGTTAATTAACCGAACTTGGCTTAGTTGTTTCACAGGTTTAATGAGATGAGGATGGTATGGAGTAATATATTCTGTAGAGTCTTTAGTTTTTAATTTTCCATTTAATTTGACTAAAATTAAAACAAAGACCTTTAACTTGAAGTATTTTGCATAGGGGAAAAAAACCTGTAGAAATTTTAAAGTATTTTTAACCATCTTTCCTCGGAAACAACCTGTATTTTGAGAGATAGTACATTGTCAGAATTTAAGGTCTTAGTAACACTAAACATTCATTGGGAAAAGTAGTATCAGTATTTGTAAATATGTATTTGTACTTAATGAATAGCAAATAAAGAAAAACATGTTTGGAAATAGTTTAGGCAGAGATCTCTAAGGTTCAGATGTTCTGTCTGGGTGAGAACTCTGAGCTCTGGATGTGAAGCATCTGTGGTGTAATTCAGAAAGCCACTTGATACTATTTTAGCTCTAAAATATATAGGCAACTCGAAGGCAATTATTGTAAAGTTTTAATAATATCTAATGTAGTGCAACTTTTGTGGAAGTTTGTTGCTATAAAAAGTTTTCATGGGCACTCCAAAACTTGGAATATGGTTAAACATTCCCTTGTTTTTTTGTTGTTTTTTTTTTTTTTTCAAATGAATGGTCATCCTCAGGGCTCTGAAGGATTGTTTTAAAAAATTGTATGTTTTATACATGATTGTATTTGCTCACAGAATGAATAGTGCACTGTTTCCGATTACATGCTGTCTACTGTGTCACAATAGAGCTAAATGATCAGTATTTTGAAAGCAAAACTAAGTGGTGTTCATTCATGTGTTGAGAGAGACTTTGCTATTGTGTGATTGAAGTTGTGGACATTTGTGACAGTGTAGTCTGACTTCTTGGTCATTGCACTGGAATGAAAAAATAAACTCAGGGCAACTGAGAAAAGATTATAACTAGTTAATACAACAGAGGCACAGAAAGAAAGAAGAGATTCAGGGAGATTTTGCTCTCTGGATGGTATAGAGCCTGGAAAAGAATAAATCATAATAAAATAACTGAAAAATGTTATTGAAAAAAAGAATCAAAATACTGGCACAGAGATAGAGAATGTTTCCTTACAAAAGTGTTTGAACAAAAAAGATTTAATTAAACTGTTTTCTCTTGTGTGTGTAACTTCTCTCAGTGCCCTTCCCGGTGTGTATTATCTCCTCATCTGTTTGCCCAGCCTATTCTGCCAGATTGTGTAATCCTTCCACATGCCAGTGAGCAAGCCTTCATTCCTGAGACATCTATAAAATAATTCCATCATTAACTGCTTCTTGATTGCAGAATACAGTCCTTAATTTGTCACTTATAAATACTTTCCCTGCTCTTCTCTTTTGCCTTACTTGGTGACTGTCAAACTGCACAGCAGGGTAGCAAAAAATAACCATGTAATTTTTGTGGCTTTTTAATTAACTGGCTCTGATTCTGCTAGTTTGCACTACAGCAAAGTGGAATGATAGTTATTCCTTTGAAGGAGACCTCTATGATGTTTCAATTGAACTTTTTTTACATAGAGTCTGTGGTCATTATCATCGAGTAAGAAAAAATCTGGTAGCGCATTTGCAACTGTGGTGACTAACCTGCCTTGCTCGAGAGAGTCTGTGC
This sequence comes from Manacus vitellinus, assembly GCF_001715985.3. NCBI lineage: Eukaryota > Metazoa > Chordata > Aves > Passeriformes > Pipridae > Manacus > Manacus vitellinus. The sequence continues at coordinate 758,879 of NW_021940122.1, forward strand.
AGGGATACACTAGGCCTGTTTTAGTGGTTATTTTTCACTAATGCCACTGTAGAAAAGAGCAGATGGAGTATTTTATGGACTGTCATCCCTGTCCTTCAATATCACACGTCGGGGAGAACAGAATGGGTCTGGCCCTTATTTTTGCAGCATCTATAGAGAAAGTGGGTGCATAGAGCAGAAGAGCTTCAGGGCTGTTTTGATAATGGTGCTGACTTGAATAGGTGGGTTTCCTTGCCTTCAGATTTTGGTACTACTTTCTTTGTTTGAACTCATTCCAAGCCACAAAACCATGCTTGGGCTCTCTGCCCATTTCAGGCTTTACCTCAATAGTGTTAAATTTAAAGAAAATTTTGTTGATGCCAAACAGATTGCACTTTGTAAGTAGAATGGGAAAATGAAAATATATGAAACATGTTTTAAATACATGAAATCAGAAATTTAAATTCTCTCTAAAATTGCAGGTAAAGATACTGAGAACAGGCTCAGCTGTTATTAAAGAACTTGAAACTGTTTAAGCAAATAGGTGGGGAAGGATCTAAGTTATGTGAACAATATGCTTTGTTAGTTTCAGACCAAAAGTATTTGCTTCATTTGCTGAAGGGTCTTGGGCAAATATGTGAGCACTTACTTCTGCCACAGCAAAAATAGTTGACATGAAGTTACAGATTGGGAGGTGGGGGAGAAAACTTGTGCAGACTGTGTCAAAACTTCACCTGTTCTTAAACTGCTGTGCAAATACCAGTGGTGTGTTATGGCTCAAACAGCAGGGCAGATGCCTTTTTCTTTCCTATCTGATGCTTTCTGATGGGTAAAAGAAAGACCTGGATCCTTGGTTTTTAGCCTCCATCTAGTTTGATGTCTTGGACCACTTTTGGTACACTTGCTTTGATTTCCTGTTGCTCCATTTCCTGTTTATATAATAAGGATCTTGTCAGGGCTGCGTTTCTGAATTCTGTAGAGAATACTGATGGAAAGAACTAGATTTTCTTAGTAAGAATTTTGATTTGTTGACCATGAATATGGTGTAGATAATCTTGGTATAGATAACCATGCAACACAGGATGCATCGTGGTAATTAATTTTTATCTAAAGAATGTGGTTTCCATTTGATTAATTTGCTCTATGAAATTTACAAATAGTGACGTTTCTTTTTTTAAAGCAGTTAAATGAGATCCATCTTTTTAGGGTTGGATGGAACTTAAAAGGTCTTCATGGGCTTGCTTGTACAGATCATGTAGAGTAGTACTTTGCTACTTCATTTTTATTACAGGAATGAGGACCTATAAAACATATATTTCTGTAACTGTTTCATCTCTTATTGCAGACTAAAAATGCACTGGGAATTGTTTATCAGCTCTGAAGGTTAAATGTCTGCTTACTAAAGTAAACCCGAGTAAAGTGCTTTTTGTATCATGTGGTATAGGATAACCTTTTACCACTCTGGCAAAATGATTGTGCTCCTGATCATGATAGCTTCATTCCTGTTCATGGAAATTGTAAAGAGTCTTGTAAACTTGTGCACATGATAAGTTAAGGGAGTGGGGTGAGATAGTGCTGAACCTTTTGGTTTTGCACGTGGGTGTGTCTGTGTGCTTTCTTTCTTCCTTCCCCTCCCCAGGCAGGAAGGGAAGAAAGTGGGAAATGATATTTTGGTGGGTACTATGTATTTCATTACTCTGGTCCAATGGTGAGATAAAGCTTCCATGCAGTTTTCCATTTTGTTGTGTGTTCGTAGAATCAGAATTTTGTTTTGATTAATGTTCTTAGCCACTTTGTCTCTGCTTTCTGCTCTTTATGAAAGACAAAAACAATAATTAAACTCTAAACATTCTCAACCTCTTAGTGAAGGTGAACTATGGAGCTTTTCTGTTTGCTGCATAACTGCTCAGTCATTTGTGTAAGACAAGTGCTAATACCTTCCTTATCAGGAGTGTAAATGATCCATCTTAAGATGCACAAGAATACTTATCTAGTGTTATAGAAACTCCAGTCTTGATTTGTGAAAGTTGAAAAGATGGCTAGATATTCTGTGCTTCAACTTTAATGATCCAGAGAGCAAAAAGAAAAGAAAAAAAGTGCAGTTTCCCACTGTACTTGACTGTTGCAAAAGTGAAATATAGTCAAATATTATAAAGTTAGTGCAAGAGTCAGTGGGAGACAGGAAAATAATTCCTTATTTCCATCAGAATAAAAGCAGGAAAGACTTGCTAACTCTCCAAAAACATTTAAAATACAATACTGCTTTTAGCACCAAAGTATCTGTACAGATCTATACATCATATGGCTTTAGACTGACCAATTACCCCTGGCAAGCCTTTTTTCTCCCTTACTTCAAGTAGCTATTTACATATGTCCAAAGTTGTTTCTGCTTTCTATTTTCACTTCCCACTTTGATTTGGCAATGTTTCACGTGTGCTGGATGCAAAGTAATTAAGTGGTAGACATCCAACTTCTCTTATCTGTAAGAAAACTTATTCTTTCTCCCCAAGATAAGGAAAAAAGCCAACAACCTCTGTAAGGCAAGAGCACCTCAGTGTTTTAAGTAGAGAGGAAAAAGCCATCCCAAGTATATAATTTTACAGGAAAATCATGTATGAAAAAGTAAAAGGCTTTTAAAAGGAAAGAACTTGCACAAACAAGTACTGACTAGAGAGGCTCTAACTAAGCATATGTCAAAATTTCCATTATATACCTCTGTTTTGAGAGCTTTTGCAGTTTGGTAGTTAAATTGTAGGGGCTCATATTTTTTTCTTGAAAAAACATGTAAAAGTGAAAAATGAATTTGATGTTCTGAGTATTATGTTAAAAAAACCAACCCCAACACCAAAAACCCAAAACAACCCCCTACCCCCCAACACAAAAAGAAACACCAAACCAATGACCACAAAACTAGACCTTTATTCCTGGTGAGATCTGTACTTGGGCTGTTATTGGGAAGCAACCCATTTTACATCAGCTCAGACTTCTGAAGAATTACGAAACTGCACCTCAAAGTATAATTACATTAAATGATTTCCAGTATGACATATGCAAAAAGAAAGCTACAGCCAGATTTTAAACATTGTGTTTTGAAACTTTAATACTACCTGATAAATCATACATGGAAGAATCATTATAGAGAGTTTTTGATGCATTTTTTTTTTCTGGTGGATTTGTGAAGTTTCTCCATGCAGAAAACAGTCTGGAGATCATTTGCTTACTTTTCATGAAGGGTGTATTTTTTTCCTACCAGCTTGAATTTTGACCCTACTGAACTGGATAAAAATTTCTATGCATTCATTGGAGCAGCTTATGATCAGTATGGAAACTGCTGTTGATTTTAAAATTGCAAAATTTGGAACAGGATGTTCATAAGTAAAGGAAATTCAGCCTCTCACTTTTGGGAAGTTCTTTGGTTTCATCACTTGGACAGATTTTTCCTTTTAAGTTTCATTTGAGCAAAATCCAATCTTAGTGATGTGAGACTTCAGCTGAACAAAGTAGGTACAAAAATTCCACATTTTAAAACAGAAAGAGAATCTTCAGGTGGTCTCAACAAGTGTTGGGTATCAGTAGAATAAACAAGTATCAGTTCTTCATAAGGTTACTTTCATTTTACAGGTAATCATATAGTGCGTAGCATTGTTCTTTAGTATTTGGTTTATGTTGTTTTTAAAAAATGTTATGGTCAACTCTAAACAAAATATGCAACTCTGTAAATACATGCAAAGGAGAAATTTTTTTCCTGCAAACTGTCATGGTTTAACAGTTGACTGCATATTACGACCTTTCCTGTAAAAAGAATGGGAGTGCTGGAAATTCAAGATGGACTTCATGAAGTTTGACATTTCTCCCTTTTTAGACTAGGAACTGGTCTGTCTCTTTTTAGAGCAAAATTTAATGCCATAAAAACCCTAGAATATCTCAACCTTTATCAAAACCTGATGTTGTCCTTCTGGATTTGATATTCTCATGCATAACATCTGATTACTTTAGATAAAAGCTACAGATGTAATTTTATTTATAGTTCTTATATTTGTGTCATAGTTACATTCTGAGATAATGCAGTGTTTTCAACAGATACTGAAATGGCTCTGTGCTTTTGAGAGTGAATATTTCGATTTTGACACTCTAAAATTTCTGGTACGTTTTTATTAGAAAAGGTGCATGCTGAATTGTTTCTTGCCCTCTATTTAGAATCACAACCTGTTATTCCTTTACACTTCTTTTTCTTGCTTGCAGATGCTGGTATTCACAACTGAAATATTTTCTTCGATAGAAATGACCATTACAGAAGTTTGAGTGGAATCACCACTAACTTTTTCTTGTAGCTTAGTTCTGGTGTTTTTAGGCTTCCTTTTTAATTGACCAGGCACTTGGACATCTGCTGAGTTTCACTGTTGTCTGTGAGCCTTAAGAATGTTCCCGAGTCAGATCCCTGCTTATCAATTCTCCCTGGATGTCATTTCCATTCTAACACTGATGGCCATTTTTGTGTTCAGTAATAAAATGGGCTCTGACCGAGTTTTATCGACTTATAGCCGATACTTACCTCGCTCCTACTTGTAGCTGAAAAAATGTTTCAAGTCAGCTGAATAAATGTTAAAATGAATACAAGTAATCTAAAGAAAATACCACAGGGCAGAGGTAAATGTGGTAAGCTAGGCAGATGATGTAAAGTTAGAAACAGAAGAGAATGTTATTTTTTTCACATAATGTGCTAATGTGACATTTACCACGCAATTTACCACATAGAAACAGCACACTGTTTTTATTAAATGGATTTCAGGTAAATCCCACCATATATTGCATATATTCTTGATATTATGGTTTTTATGAATTTGGTAGTAAAAGAATCACCTCGTCCTGTGCAGTGAACCAACTTCACAGTCTTTAGTTCTCTGTTGAAGAGATTTTTTTTGCCAAGCTGCATCATCTCCAGAGGGTGAATGATGGTGCAGAAGGGGTGGGAGGTGCCCCAAAGGTATTCCAGAACAAATATACTTGTTCTGATGGGGTTTCAGAAAGCCAATCCCCTCCCCTCACCACAAGCTGAAACTTTTTCAGACATGGAGAAAACTAATCCCAGGATATCTGTATGAATAGTGAAGCATTGGATGAGGATTTTGGTCTTGGTTTTTGGCTTTCTGTCACTATTACTCTTTCAATTGATTGTAATGGAAGCTAATCATTATAAAAGTAGTTAAGGATTAGTAATTAGGTTAAGAATTTATTACTTGTTATCAGAAGACAGATAATAAACTGTGGAGTAATACTTGTGACCTCTCTCTCTTTAATCCCTGTTGTGCAAGAGGGGCAAGATTTCAGTCGATAGTGCTGGTGCTGCAGACTGTAGTCATTCAAGAAAATAGAATTTCTGTTTTTTATTTGAATCTATGAGATGACTTTGTTGTCGAGAGGGATGATAGGGGGTGCTAATAAAACTGATGGAAATTTGATGTGAGATATTTGCTTCACATAAAGCTCTGGTAGAGGCAGGGTACCTGCAAAGAATGCAAATTAATTCCTGTATACAAGGCACACTCTTTTAGTATTGGAGATGAAACCTTTCTTCCTTAATCTGTTGGACTCACAGATCTTGTGGCTCCCATTACAATAGTGTCACTTTGAGTTCTGGATCTCTGAATAAGTCCTTGCAGTGTGATAAATGTTGAGGTGTGATTGCATTTGGACTGGTGCTTCAATGACATATGTTGATGTTTGTAAGCTGTTACTACAGAAGTTGTATGGTGGTTTATATTCTGTGCCTTTCCATTATTTCAGGATTTTCCTGAATTTGCAGGTTGAAAGAATCTTAACTTTATGGTGTCACAGAATGGTGTCAACTATCAGTCAAATTCCATAAGTTCTATAAAAGCTGCTTTCCAATGTTTTCCTTACAAATATTTGACCCAAAAGTTTTGCAAATCTTCAATTTTTAGACAAAAATAATTAGGTTGCCTGGTCTTGTTTTTGTTTGGTGGGGTTTTTTTGGTTATTGTGTTTTTTTGTTTTTTTTTTAAACAGAGAAAGTTGTTGGGTAACCAGAGGGAAATTTCTGTCTTACCCTGAGTGGAAATATTTGCAGTTCTGTAGGTTTGCAAGATAGTATATATCTGAAGTAGTAAAGTGTAGAAAATTGTTATTAAAAAATGTGCTATGCTAATAATTCTTGAAACAAAGCATAAATATCTATGTTTTTATTATATTTTTAAGTCAAGGGAAGTCTTTTTTCTATGACAGTTCTATTACCTGGGGGAAAAAGCATAATTTTAGATCAAAGGCATTTAGAAATGTTCTGGGTTTTCCTTTCCTCTCTCTTTTTTTTTTTTTTTTTTTTTTTTTTCATTTGTAGGGTCTCAGTGGGCCTTGCTTTCATGAGTTTTCAAAAATAAGCACACAGCAAGCTAGGTAGAATGTAGGCCATCTGAATATAGCACCAGATTTATAGTGGGATGAACGTTGTTTTCAGCCAAGACTTGTTTACAGCAGAATCCACTGAGTTCTATGAATTGACTGTGAAATTACTTCAGTACAGCTTGAAAGTAGGTTTAAGTTTCCCATATACAAATGGAATGGATTTTTTTTATTTAATGGTTCCAGGATCTCCCCTTCTGTCTCTTCCCCCCAGCCATGATGATAAAAATAATGATTGTGAGTACTTAAATACCTATTGTAGAGGGTTTGGTTGTGTTTTGCATGAGGAAGAAATGGTGGTGTATGGTCATGGCATTAAACATATTGGCCCCGAGTCATAGGGAAGCAGTACCTGCATACTCACTTGTAAATGCACAAAGCTGGAATTGGTGATGTTTTACACTTGTTGGTGGTTAATTTGCACAGGCACAAGCATGGAAAGCTCGAACAGCACAGGACAGGCTCAAGTTCCCAGCCTGCAGCAAAATGTCTGTGACCTTACAGCACCTGCCTAGAGGGTCACACCTGTTTCAGAGAGATTTTCTGAAATGTTCTCCATTTTGACTGATTAAACTCTGTAGCTGGGGGCTCAACTCTCATCTGTAGGAAAAGCAGTCCCTCTCTTGAACACGTTCCTATTGCTTCATTCAAATTTACCATTAAGTGACCTGAGAGTTTAGATTTGCAATGATTTATTTAGGATTGCCCTTTCTTCCAGAAGGAGCTTTGTTGTCCCAGTGGCATTTTGCTTAAACATGCTGTTAAAAACATTTAAGAAAAGCTAGAGCAGACTCTTCAGAATTAAGTACTTCAAAACCATTTTCTTATTTCCACAGTTGTGATTCTTTGAGTAAATATTGCAAATTGAAGCTGCTGCTTAGCACAGTCTCAATCCAAAATAATTTACATTGTTCCTAACATATACTAAGGGCTTGCTTTTGGGAAGAAATAGCTTTCATATTCTCCTAAGAGAGTTACGTACAACTAGTGTAAGATGTTGATGAACTGCTCAGTGTTAGTACATTGTTGCTGTTATTACTAGACTCTTTCTTTGCAGCCAGCCTATAGAAAAAGCAAGAAATGCTGCTCTTCACATACCTTGGACTGAAATTTTCAGATATACTGAGGTCTTACTTAGCTGTTGAAATCAAAACTTACTGTGCCTTGTTAGTCATGAATCTTCTGTTACTAGCAAGTGAACCTGCTGTGGATTATGTGTGCAGTTAAGGTGACTAAACTTGGAGAAAAATGTGAACTATAAAGTTCCGAAGGAAGAATTAGAAACATAGATTCTCCACTTTCATTTCTAGCTTTTTATCCTTTTCTCATTTTCAGCTTTCAAAGGGTTTTATTGTATCCTTCTTTTGATCCCCACCTTTTTAAAATGCATTTTTTAATGTCCTGCTTATTTCCTCCTTCTGCTGTTTTTCTCTCAATACCTTTTCTACATCTCTTTACCTTTTAATTAAGGTCATGGCAAAAAAAAAAAAGTTTCTTCTGGCTAGCTAATCTTTTAATATTCTCAACTTAAGCAATGAGTCACTATGACAATACCAGTCAAGCTTTTTAATCCTCAGGCTCTTTGGAGAAGTATTTGGGAACTTTTGTGTTCAGGGTATTAACGTAGAGTAAGGTTCTTTCACTTCCTAAATATTTACTGTGATCTGGTGGGATTTAGACTGGTATGAGAGCACATGAGTGCAACACGCTGGATGTCTCATGCTTTGCTTCAGTCTTTTCCATGAATGAATGTTCTGTAAGAGAATGCTCTATGTCAGATACTGCTTTATCTCCTGTGCTAAAGAGGGGTCTCTCCCTTGTGGGGCAGTGGAATGTGGCTTGGTGGGTGGGAAGCAAGAAGCCCCAGGAAAACTATTCGGCCTCTGCCTTCTCTGTTTCCCCTTTCCTGTCTGTCTGCCACGGTCTTTCCTCTCTCTTCTCTGGGAGCTAGAAGAAAAATTTACTTTCAGCCATTAGGGAATAGGAGGAGTGAAGAAGTACTGTGGGACTTCTGGTGGAAACTGGTGTACAGGGCGTTGCTTTTTCTGGGAAGCTGTCCAGGGACAGGGCAGGCTGTGCAGGGACATGGGGCACAAAAACTCTCAAGAACACTGTCTTTTTTCTGATACAGATTGAGATGTTTCTAAAGTTGGCTGCACAAGCTTCTCCAATATTAACTCTTGTAGTTAGCTGTAATAGTTCTTATTTTGATAATGACTTTTTTTTCAGTCTTTAGTTGATAGAGGCCTTGTAATTTGTTTGACTGTTAAGATCATATGATAGCTATTGATCACAAGTATTTGTTATAGTAACTTAGATATGACTTATAACAACAATAGTATTTATGGCAGCCAGTACATGTCAGATGTCTCCTACATGGGATAAAAACTGCTGGTGTGGGTGAAAGTGGTTTCCAACACCAAATACGCCACACCATGCTCTTTGTCCAAGGATATTTCAGACTGTGCCAAACCTCAGCAGGCCACCTGCCATGGTAGCTGGTGCTCTGAGCTTCCCAGAGATGGGATATCACTTCAGATATAAACAATCGTCTTATTAATAACAGTATAAAAGGATAATTAAATACATGGTATATGTTGGGAGTTAGTGCTTCTTTCCTATCCCAGGATGACTGTCTGAAAAAACAGAAGTGGAAATATGTTTTCGACTGTGAATATTTTAGCCCAGTGGTTCTTAAGAATGTATATATATTTAAATTTAGCTACAGCATTCAAGTAATTAGAGGAATTGAAATGTTGGCTCCACAAACTAAAGGACACTAAAGATAGTATATACAATTTCATATGATCTTAATATAAGTATTTTCAGGTGGTGAGAATTTGCCAGGATATATAGCATAGTGATTTTAAGGAAAAAGTGATTAGAAATTTACAGCTGGATTTCTTAGTAGCCTGAGATTTTTGTTTGTTTCAAGTTGTGTCTGCTGTTCTTACTTGCTATTCTTACAAACAGGAGTTGAAATGCTTAGGTGCTTGAGAGAATACTATTGTCTTTAGTTTTACATTCCTGTTTGAAAGCAATTTGTTTTCAGAGGTTGGTTGATAGTTCCAGGACTCCATAATCACATAAAGTTTTTACTTTTGCCAGTAGCAAAGTGAACTGTATTGCTAGGCAAAACTGCACAAGTGTTTAGTCTCCGGGGAATAAAAATCGGGTGTGACTGTTAGAACCTTCATGCCTTAAAAGCTATTTTTACCAGAAGGAATTTTAGCTTGTTTTATTTCCAGTTGTGATTCTATTCATGTGTGTTGTTCCAATAGCTTGCATGTGATAAAATTTAGCAGTGAGTAAAACAGAGATTTTCGCATTGTTGTTTCAAATTTGAGTGTTTCCACTCCAGCTGTGGTGTAGTAACCTTTTCTTATCCTGTTTGGACTCTTGCCCTTTATGAGACTCTTCATCTCGTTTTAGGAATGCTATCTTAATTGACTCATGCTGTTGAAGCTGACTGTCTTTGAAGACATCTGTGATTCAACTTCACCATCAGCTCTCTTAACACTACTCACTTCTCCAGGGTTGGCAAGTGCCCTTCTTGGTTCTTGTTGCATCTGTCATTTTAAGGCACAGAATAGGGCTCTGCTTCTCATCAGCCCTGGTACTTCTCTCAATCTTTGCCTCATGCAGTATTACACCATCACCTGCCCTTTCCTACTGCCAGATCTTGCCAGGCCGCCTTCCTGGTGGAACACAACTGCACTTGTGATACAGGCTGCCTTTTGGGCAACTTCAACTTTTCAATCTCAATTATGGCGGTGAAAAAGAGTGATTGTCAATTTGTAGGGTGCTTCCATTTACCAAGGCATCTGAAGTTGGTTTATGAGCAATAAGATATTAAAAGTTCTGTGCAATCAAATTGAATGAGTGAAATAAGTGAACTTAAGAACATAGGGGGTACCCTATAAACCAAGTTCTTAAATACCTTGTTTTGTTTTTAAGATAGACCCAGATCCGAATCAGTATAGTCGTTCTTGTTTTCTGTGGTGAGGATGAGGAGGATACCCTAAGGAAGAATAAATAAGGCAAACATTTAGTTAAAAAATTTAGTTTAGTAACTGTAATAATATATATATAAATATAATAATTAAAAAATTAGTTTAAAAATTTAGTTCATTTCCCTAGTACTCTCCCAGCCTTTGGTCATTTTTAGCTAAGGATTTCCTGTTGTGTTTTGTTACTCCAGTAACCTTCATTGAAGCTGCTCTTCCCGGTGTTTTCCCAGTTTCCCCTCAAACCTATTTAAACTTACCTCCAAAGTATCCTTACGCAACAACTTCTGAGGATCAGGGATTTTTTGAGCTTGCTTCCTGTCAGCTTCATTAGATGTTCTAGTTACTGTCAGTCCTCATCCATCTTCCTTATGCCACTTGCAATTTATAGACATCTATCAGGGTTACTCACACAAGGTGAAAAGTCCCAGCATACTCATTTCCTCCTCAGTTTGTAGACATTTCTTTCTTTTGATAATCCTTGTTGTCTTTCGATGTATCTCTTACATATTTGGTTTGGTAAGAGGTGACTGTGATTCCATATGGTGGTATAATTGTTTTCTATTTTGTTCTCTGTTCTTTTGCTAATAATTCATAATATTTGATCTGGGTTTTTATTGCTGATGAGCACTGAGCAGATGTTGTCATGGAATTACCCATCATAATTAAAAGTTTTGCTTCTGAGAGGCAATGGACAGCTCAGAGCCTGACCTTTTGTACATCAGACTATGATTATTTTTTCAGATACATGATTTTACCTTCTCATGTGTCGAGCTTCATTTTTGTAGTTCAGTCACTCTACAGCTATTTGCAGTTTTTTGTCAGTCTTATAGCCTTTGAATCTCTTAATGAAATTTGCAGACTTGTTTGCCTTGCTGCTCACTGCTTTCCCACGAATGTGCTGAGGAGAGCAGATCCTTGCGTAACTCAGGCAGTACTTCCCTCCATGTCGAGCAGAAGCCCTTAATACCTGCTCTCTGCTTCCAGGTTTTTTTACACCAATTATTTATTCACTCCAGACCATCCCACTTAGGTCATGACTATGCAGCTTTCTTTAAAACATTTGATTGTCTCCCATATCGAAGTGTCCATATATGAAAATACTACCACTAGTTGAAAGCAGTGGGGGATGACCCATGTTCATAAATGTAGTCATTGAAATAGAATAAGCTTATTAATGTTGAAAGGGGGAAAAAATTTAACTAGCAGATCAGGGTATAAATGTCTTCATTGGTTACTGTACGTTAGACCAAAAAAAAGAAAGTAATTTTTTGCAAAGAACTTTTCAATCTTTTTTATTTTGTTCTCTTCCTTTGCTTCTCATGGGAGATAAGGAAGGAAGAAGCAAAAGGCTTTATTTTGATTTGTATGGATACCTTCTGTTTGGAAATTTGACATCAGTACTTCCTGAAGGTAAAGATTCTGTCTCAGTTTTCACAAAAAATATGCCTGCCTGTCTAACTATATCCTTAGATTTTTTTAGTGCCTGCCTTTACCCTGTCCAAATTACTCATTCAAGTATTTCAGCCAGTTCTATTTCTTTTCTAGTTAGTATGAAATCACACATCTTGTTGTAAAGAGGAAATCTATTAGACTTTTCCCAAGGTCTGTGCTGTAATCCCAGCTGGTGCCAGATTGTTCCTAGTTGTCCTGTTAGATATCCGCTGACCTGATCCTCGTGGGCTGTAAGTACATATAGCATCAGGAAACTATTTCAAGTAGCAATTTGGAACCAAGTATTTGATATTTCTTTCCTTGCAAATTCTGTACAGATAAAGTTCCTAACACAATGTGGCAGCAATGTATCTGGTTTTAAATGGGTTAGATGTGCTCCTGATATTTGAGAGGATAGGAAGCTGATTGCCTCAGGGTATATATGAAAGGGAATAGGGTAGATTTGTGTTGTTTACTGTTCTGGCCAGAGATAGTAGCTTTCTTCTCTCAGTGAAAGTCACTTTACATTCTCTCAGTAAATAAAAACACAGTGATTGTTCTGAGACCCACATACAGTTTCAGTACTTCATATATCTTGTTTTGTGTTTTTCTGTGCCTTATGCATTTCTGCGACACTGCTTAGCTATGCAACACAGATTTTTGTTATCTGAATGTTGCAAACAAGCTGCATCTCAGCACTAAGTAATGTTTAAATCATTTTCAGTGAATGGTTTCAGGTGAATTTGATTAAAGTGCATCTGAGAAAATGGAAATTTTTATTTTATGTTTGATAGGAATTCAATAACTTGAGATGTGGTTTGAAGGCTGATTATTATACTTTGGTGGGTTTTGTAGCGCTCACTTGGATTTCCATTTTGATAAACACCGTGTTTTCATGTAAAATACCTAAAATACCCTTAGAAAGCTTTAATGACAATGCTTAGAATGCTGTAATGCATGTCTGCTTACATGAAATCTCATTTCAGGGCTTAGGGTCAAAATTCTTATTTTTATATATTTGAAGGTCTTTGAAAAAATATATTTGTTAAAATATGTAGAGTTGGAGAGTTCATTTACTCGTTAAATGATGGTATTTTTGACAGGAAGATACATGGCATGAAGAGGGTTGGTTTTTGTAAAAAAATGAGTTCTGCTTTTAATGAGGGGCTCCTACCACTGCAACAGAACAAATAATAGAAGAAATTACGTACAAGAGTCTCAAAAAGTAAGATCCAAGGACTTAAGAAAAAGTTGAGTTCTAGGGCGAAATGTGCAGCTCAGTATTGTCTCTTGATTGAGTCTCAGAAGCAGCTCAACCAGGAAAATTCCCTTTTGGCCAGTCTTAGGAATGGTGGAACAGCTTGTTGACTTGCAATATTATTAACTTGCACTCAGTGGAAATCACGTGACACAGCAGGTAATAGGCACTGCTGGAGGTTATGGCACTTTTAAAAATAATCTGAAAAAAATACAACAGTTTGATACTTCTATACACTCTATAATACATGAAAATAAATGCTAAGTTATTTTAAAATTTCCATTCAAGTTAGTTATCTGTATCAGAAGATAATCTGATCAGTAAAAATACTATTACACTTCTTGCAACTCATGAAACCAAATTAAAACTGGAAAGGTAAGATATCAAAAGGATTGCCAGGAATAAGATTCTGTGTGTGACCATGATCGGTCCCTGTTGGATTTGTAAATTGTGACTGTCTCTAAATACAGTATGAGATTTTTTTTATTCCTTGGCACTGTTGTCTGGGTAGGCCTGAATGCACAGGATAGATGTTCACTTAGCAACTGTAAAATACATACATTCGTTCCTGGTGTCTGATACATCTCCTTATAGTTTAATTTTTTTCATGCCATTCAGACTCTTCTCTAAAGTGCTGGCCTTTTCTCATGGGCTTTCCTATGCTGCTCTGCATTATTATACCTTTTAAATCAAGTTTCTCTTGAGTTCTGTGTTACCATCTATTTCTTTCCATCTCCCTTCTCTAGCTTCTATCTTCTTTGCTCTTGAATCAAACAGCTTGTCTTCCTTTCTGAGTTCATTGTGGGCTTCACTGAGAGAAATGGAGAAGAATTTTCTTATCCTACCCTCTTTGGTATTAAAAGCCCTCTACTTAAGAGTTAGAGTTGTGTTCCACAGCTGCAGGCTAGCTCAAACTAAGTTGTTGTCTGCCAGTGTTTCATGTGTAGTTTAGTTAACTGTATCTAAATCAGATACTAAACTGTAGTTTAGTTGACTTAATGTGAGCTGAAGATTAGCAGCTGAGAATTTTGAATTTACTTTTGGGCCCTCTTGGACAAGATTTCCCTCAATTTCATCATTTTGCCAAACTCGTGTAAATTTTCCCAAGATTATTGGGAGGCACATATGATCCAAAGACCATTTCCTGTTAAATATCAGAATTGGAGTTTGAGAATTATGTGTATGAAAAAAGGCATATATGCATATTAGTTTTAATGTCAGCGAAAAAGATTACCAGTCCTGCTTTCAGAAATGGCTGAATTGTGTTGCAGATTTTTTCCACAGTCAGTGAGTATGATGAGAGCATAAGCCTGAAAAATTTTGGATTAACCCTTTTAACAATCAGAAAAATTTATCTTCATAAGGAACCATACTGTTTCATAAGGAAACCATACTGGATTTAAGTACTTTGTATTGGGATCCTCATTACTATGGTGTCTCTTTTTAGTTTATTTTACTTAGAAAACATCGTAACAGCATCTTTTAAGGTGGGGTAATAGATTCTAAGTAGAAAATTCTAAAAGAACAAGCCTGCAGTACACGTTCTGGACTATTGCTGTGTAGGAAAATAGCATACCACAACCCCTTAAAGTGAAGCATTATCAGTTTGCTGCTCGAAGAGGAGGCAGAGGGGGATGCGAAGAGATGTACTCAGGGTGCTGTATGGCACACATGCTTTGTTGGTGTTAGCACCTCACAACCACTGAGTTTCCTGAGTTCTTGCATGACAGCAAACTAGATGAAGCGTGACACAGAACTAAACCACTTTCCTTTGCTCATGCTAGATTGCTGTCAAGCGGATAAAGGATTTAGTCACATCAGTACCTCCTTGTGCCCTCCTTGGCCTTTGGGCTGCTGCATTGACTGTGGCAGGATTTGTGCCAAACTCAGTCTCCTATCCCTTCCAGTCACTTGAGTTGCTCCATGTATAGAAGTGTCTCTTTTTGCACCTAGCTTTGCTTAGCCTGGCACCGTCGTGCTCTATCCATGGCATGGATAATCTGCAAACCAAGTAATCTGTACAGGAGTTAAGAGGGTGATGATTATATGGGGAAATATTAACACCTGTTGGTACTATCAGTTATACTTCTAGTACATGGATAATATGAATTACAAGGAGTGATCTCACTTTGCAATGCAATTCAAGACATTTGCTGGCCTAATCAGGTACTAAAAAGTTATACCAACCACCCCTATGCCTTTAACACTGCTTATTTTGGCCATGTGTTCTTTTGAATATTCCTTCCACTTGAAGAAAGCTTTGGAAGATGATGAAAAGATGCTAATTATGTCTTCCTTCTTTCATATTACTTCACTCATGTTTTTTTAAAAGTTTTACGTATTTGTGTATTCAGTGGCTTAATTCAGCTTCTCAAAGACAGGGTTCACTGTTGTGCCTGAGGAATTCTGCAACATCTGTAGTTTCATTTATACATACAGATATTTGGCTTTACACTTAAGTTGGTGTTCAGTTAATAGCATTGGATCTTGGCAGACAAAGATGTCTGGAGGAGGAGGATGGAGGAAGCAGAACAGGGCTTGAACAACAGGTTGATACTGATGAGTGGGACCACAGTGCAAAAGCAACTGACTGTTAAAAAGTAGTAAATAAAACTGAACAACCAGTGTCTGACTCTTCTTTTAAATCTCTGTACGTCAGATTAAGTATTTTGAATAATGTATTTTGTAAGGATGATCTAGTAGCTCAATTAAAAATTTTGGCAGTAAAATCAATAAATTTGTTAGCTCTTAGTTTATGTGGCTACTTAAAATGTCATAGGATTTACTGTCCTTCACAAAATATACTTGTAAATATTCAGATCAGTTTTATGCAAATTCCTTTCAGAGAGTGGCATTCTCTAGAGACTTTTTTGGGTAACCCCTGTCCTTTTGCATAAGTAATTACAGATAATAACTATTTATGGGGACAACTATTAGATCTTCAGCTTGTCAACACACCTTTTTCCATTTTTGATGGCTCACATTCAGCTTTATGCAGACTGTATTTCCTGTATTTCTTATTCCTGCTAGCACTCCTTATATTTTCATTTCATGGATATATTTGTTACCTCACATACAGGAGTGCTAGTGAGGAAAGAAATTAAAATGCTTTAGGAGTACCTTGAGACATTTATGTGTGTGGATAACTGTCCCTTGGACAAAACTGGAAGTAGTGAAATTTTCAAAACTTGGGCTGTAAAGCCCAGCTGATGAGTGCTGTTCATGACTGCTGCTGTATGGAGCATTTGTTTAGCAAAAAGCAAATGTAATCCTTGGATAGAACTTTGCTTAGGAGGTGGTGGTGGTGCATTGGCGTGCTAATTCATGAATGAAAAAGTAGACTTATCAGTCTGTAGAGAGTGTCATAGACTGGGAGAAACCCTACCCATTTTCCATCCTTTGTATTTATATTCTATATTCTTTACTAAGCCATTGTATATTAAGTTCATTCTTTGTTTTTGCATAAATAGGGCAGCAAATATCTACTGTAGAAGCAATGGCAGCTGATAAGCAGTTTCAAAAGATGGAATGAAATCTTGAATTCTTCTAGCATTGCCTTTCTCCATTTTGATACTCTTCTGGTCTTTAAAATATGGGAACAAAAGGAAGGTGGTGGAAGTTGGTGTATCAATGTGAAATGATTTTTAAGTATAGGGAAAGATGGAGGAAAATTCAACATTGTGATCAACTCTCTTTGTTTTTCCAAACATCCTTGCCCACATTTTACCCAAAGTCTGCCATTTCTTCTTTTAGGTATCCATTGTGAATAGCACAGCTGGAATAGAGATACACAATACCCCTTCAATCTGTAGATGGGAGGAGAGGAATTGAAGGAAGGATACTGCTTTCCTACACAACAATAAGCTCAACTTCTCCAGGATTCAAGGAAAAGTAGTAGTTGCCTCCAGCTAGTTTCTTACAATTTTATACTTGTTTTTCATGTTTATCATATAATAAACTTAATTATTAGCTGAACCTCACCATGTTTAAGGCGGTTTTTTTAGGTTTCGTTTAGGGGGAGGAGGCTTACAGATGAGAAATACTAAAACACAGCGAAGTTGAGTTAGTTGTATGTGTTCCTTCCATGAGTCAGCAGCACAAGTAGGAAATAGAGCTCATGATTATTCTTAGTCCCAGGGATATTTCATCCCAAGAATAGGCTCATATACTTTGGTCCCTGAACCTGAACAATACCCTGTCTTTATATAGCTTTTAAAAATAATCATGGCACAGAAGCAGAGTTGAGCTGATTGCCAAATAGGATGGTAGGCAGTTTTTTCTGTGCAAGCATGTTGACAGGAACCTTTGGTTTCCTTTGTTTCCTCTGAAGTGTTAAGGAAGGCTCCATTGTTAGTGCTCCATTGTCTGACTGTATTCTACACCTGTAGGTTTCTAAAGAAGTGTTGGGAAGGTTTTTTGAGGGTTGGTTTGTGTGCTTGTTTTGTTGTTGTTTTTGATTTGTTGTAGTTTTGGGGGGAGAAGTAGTTGGGAGGGGTTTGTGATGTTTTTTCTTTTTTTACTATTTCTTTTTCCTTTGTTTCCTGTGTGTGGAAGGGGAAGTTCTGGAGAAGGAAGGGGGATAAATGAATCAGGGCTATACTGGATTCTCAAGAGTGAACTGCTAGCAGCATATATGATTGTTAGTCATGTTCCTATGTCTCCTAGAGATCTTCAAAACTTCACATATTTCTTCAGAATTTTTTCTGTTCTGTGATTTGTCCTGGACTTAATGCATAATAATAATTAATGGCAGAAGTATAGTATGTCAAGGGGCTTTATGGGCAGCTATGATTTTCCTCATAGTAGCAAAATAAAAATGGGAAGTAATTTGGAAAGGTTGGGGTTTTTTTTTTTCATACAGTGGAAACCTAGGTCAGAAAATATAAATTATGAACTTTGGAGAGCTCAGAACATGGGTCTCTGCTTCTCTCCTTTGTACCTGAATCAAAAGACTCTCTTCTGTTCCTTTGGATTAGTAATATGTATTTTGGAAGATCTTTGAATTATACCACAACTTGAGCATATGAATCAGAAAGCTGTTCTGAATATAGCTAATTATGTGAAATGAGCTCTGTACATATGCTTTGGATTTTGAAGCTTTAATATTTGGTGGGGATGGATTTTTTAGAAGTTAAAATAAACAATTCACTTTATGAAATTCACATTTCAGACTTTGTTTTATCTTGGTTCCTAAGCAGTCATGATTTGCAGTTTTGCCAGCTAACAGAAGTGTCTTTGTATAATTATTCTAAATAAGAAATAGAGGGGAATTATGTGTTGTTTAGTGATAGTTTGGTGTATGTTTGTGTCAGATCTTTCTGGAAATATTTTTAGCTGTCAAATGGATTTTATTCTAGCCCTAAAGACTGTTTTTCTGTGCCAGATGATTAAGTTATATATTATGATCTTGGAAAGTTTTGTTTATTACAGCAGGTGGTTGTTTGACAAAGTATATCTATATGGATGCAGAAAGATTAAGGACTTACTAGAGCAATGAAGAAGGAAATCCAGCAATAACCTAATTTTTGGAATGACATAAATAACAGCAAAGGCATGCAGTCAGACTTTTCTTCCAGACTATGTTTTTCCTAGAAATATTGTAAAATAATTTTTTTTTGTGGTCATAGTAATATACAGACATGAAAGTAGAAATGATATACCCTTGTAGGATGTAAGTAGGTTTATGCATTTTCAAGTAGTTGTGTGAATTACAAGTATGTATTGCTAAAATGACTTTGTCTTGGTGACTGTCTGTGAAATCCAGTAATTCTGAAGGATCAGGGAGGTCACTTTGTATATTTATGTATAGGCTGCATATTTGGAGCTCTCCAAATTTGGAGTTCTCTGAGCATCTTGCTCTGTTCATCCACATACAGAGGCAGTACAGCCTGGACTCAGGTGTTCCTCCCACCTCATAATTCAGGCCAGTGGCAGAAGGGAAGTGACACTGCCTGATTCCCTGTGCAGTCCTATTTGCTGGACCATTTTGCCTTCCAACAAGTAAAATTAACTTCCATACAGTGATTATAAAATTGACACAGACAAATCTTATCTGTCTTATTGCATGCTGATTGTGCTTTACTTTCCTGTTTAGCAGATCCAGGAAGGTAGGACTGCTTCAGGCCTTTTACTAGGTGCTGCTGCTCTAGTGTGGCTGGGATGTTGTAATGCTTCCATTATTAAGCCTTGTTTTCAAATTGCATGTGACTGATATTTGAGAAGTCCTTCAGTTATTAAATCTTTGCATCCTAACCCTCTCCCTGCATTTGAAGAGAAAATTGATTCAGAATATAAAAATCTCCTGAGTACTGAATAAACTCAAAACTCTTGTTTTCAGACTTTACTGTCTGAATTTTAGAAATCTTACTGATTAGGTATAACTCCAAAAGACACATTAATTTTGTAATTAAAAAAATGCATCTTCTGATTAGACAAAAGATCTTTACTGACTCAGACTTTTACAAGTTTATACTAAATAAAAATTCAGGTTTTAATTTTTGTATCTCGTGTTCTGGGGTTGATTCAAACCGTGTTGGTTCTTCAGTAGATCTGTTATGTGCAAGCAGGTTTGTCACCAGATCATAGACTATGACTGAAAAAATGGTAGTTCAGAAATCAAATTCTGCAAGGGGTTTGAACTGTATGGCATCAGTTTGACTTGGCAAAACAAAGGTAACAAAATCTAAGCATGAATCCTAGGAAAAATACCAACTACAAGGTGTTGAGTATGTTGCAAGTAATATGGAAGAGATCTACACCGTGTTACATAAAATGCAGTTAATATAACATCATTTAGTGTGAAAATATGCTTGTATTTTACTACAGTAGCTATTACATTGTGGAGAATGATCATCTCGGTTCACTTTGGTATAAAGCAGTGTTGCTTATTTTTAATTTTGGAAAGAAAACGCTTTTCTCATCAGCATAAAATCCATTCTCTACAGATAAAAAGGAGATCTCTATGCTCTCTTCCAGGCCTAGCACAACTAAGGAAAGAAATTCAACCTCAAACTTGCTCCCGGTTGCCAGTGAAATTATATTAAAACTTTAGACTCTGAAGGCTGGCTGCTGAGACCTTAAAGCCATTGTTTCTCTATAATTTGGATGTCACTTTTTTGAACTGTAGCTCCAAGGTGGTCTCTTAAGATATCTCTCAGTTGCTGGAAACTAGTGAGTGAAAGGGTCTCTCAGGAGTGTGTATCTGTCTGCTCAGCTCTTCTGTGACACTGGCCTGTCAGTACTATTGTCCCTTTGCCACTTCATCAGACTTTACTGTGACCAGAAGAAAAGCCTTTGTTACTGCAAGAGATACAGACTGAGGTGATCAAGATTGGTTTCATTTCAGCTTGGTGGTAGGAATGAAATCTAAAATAGGTGCTCAGATTGAACAGTTCTTTGGCTTCTGTTAGAATTCTTCACCAAAATGCTGAAGCTGATTGTTTTAGTTGTTTTGTTTTGTTTTTCAAATAAATGGGACTTAAATACCTTGTCTTACACTTATGAATGGAAAATAAGATGGAAAATTTTTGACATTGCTTTGTCCTTCATGTGGGGGGAAAGAAGGGAGTCATCCTAACCTGAAAAATGGGGCTGTGCAGACTGCCAAATGGATAAAGTGCAGTATGTGCTTCCTGAGGTGTCCTAGGAAAGCCCCTCCCCAAGACCTCAAAAGTACATGTGCTGAAACGGATGGACATCTTCAGACAAGTGAAAGGCATGGACAGGGAGACTCACTGGCCTACCCCAATGGCATTGTCTCTGTGCCTTGTATAATTCTTGAAAATCATGTCTGAAATCGCTGAACTTTGTATCTTTGTCTCAAGAAGGTACTGAGATCTGGTATCACATAAGCATATCTAAGCAAAAATGGTTCATTATGTGCTTTGCTGTTCTAAAGAAAACAATATATAAGTGAAAAATTAAGACGTGATTTATCATGGCTATTTGATACCAAAGAAGGACTTGAGATAATCATCTGGTAGAGTAAGAATCAAAGTTAGGGAGAAAAAACCAGATACCCTGCCTATAAATTATCAAGAATGTGCTATTTTCTGCTATGTGTACATGCTGCAATATATATTCAAGCACAGATAAGGCTCTAGTTGGTTTCAAGTTTCAGTTTTGCAGTCAGATAAAAAGAAGGTATCTTAGTTTGATATTAAAACATTTTTTCTTGTTTATACAAAGGCAAACAAAAATAATTTTACTTTTTTCCTTTCTTTATGATCTTGTATAATGAAACAAAAGTGTATTGATGCACTTAGTGACTGGTGCCGTTCGAAGAGGGAAGGAACAGGCTTTGTGATTTAGATAGAACCATTTGGATGCTTCTCTATACTGTGCATTTGCTGTCCAGATCCTACCAGCTGTTGGTTCTGGTCATGTACTGTGCAGTTATACCTAACAGGCAGTGCATCTGCATGGACATGTGCATACAGACACACATATTTCCCTCTGGGCAAGGAAGTGCCCCAGATGGCACCTCTTTGTGACTTCATCCCCTAATTCACTACAGGGCTTATGAGTCCAACAAGCTCACTGGGTGAATTTGTACCTGAAAAGAACCCCTGCAGCTCAGTGCGTTAATGTAGAGCATTAATTGTACCAGTCAAGGCAGACCTCTGTTCAAACTTGCACTGAGTCATGTTCCCATCTGTCCTGAGTACAGAAAGCTTCTTGTTTAATCTTGGGTTTAAGGCAGGCTGAGGAAGCCACATTAAAATAGCTATTGCTTGCTCCTTTGCATCAGGCTTGAGTTCTGAAGAGTAAAATAATAAAGAACACGTGTGTTTAATTAAAGTACAAAGGAAGTAGGAAGGGGGATAGCAAGGAACAAATCCAGAAAATAAGGAGTTATTGAGCATCATAATTACAGACATCTGATTATACTGGAGAAATTAAAGGACTCTGAATGAATTAGCCCTGCAAGCATTCTTAATCTTGAGGGGAGGGAGAGTGTATTCATCAGGGGTTGCTTTGTTTGTTTTAAATTACTTATGTTTTCAAAACAGCAATCTTTATCATTATTTTCTTGGTAGTAAAACCTATAATAAAATCTGCAACACAGCTTCCGCAGGAATCTCTCTTATAAGTTCTCAGATTTAGTTGAAATAATTACTGCTTCAGTGCTAAATTGAGTGTTCTTTTAGGAAGATCCAGGAAATATGTTCAACTGTTTTTGAGATTCTGAGCGTTCTGAAAGCTATTTAGTGTGCATGTGTAAAACAGTCTGTCTTAATCTGTCCATGTGATTAAGAAGTTATAAATTTGAATTTATTTAAATATTGTCTTTAAGCAGTCTATAAGTTACATGATTGATATGCATTTTAATGTGATTTTCATTAAATTGTTTGAGGCATTAAGTAGTATCTGAGATGGTGAAAGAGAATGGGCCTGACATACATGCAGCACTTATAACTCAGTAAAATACTCCATTAAAAGAATACAAATCCTTCAGTCTCGTATGTAGTGTCTTTTTCATGTATTAGCTGGGAAATACCCTTTTTTTACTGCAAGGAGCATCTAAAGATTCTCCAGGCATAAATTCTCATGAAGTTTGCTTTGTCCTTCTCTCTTGTCTCCTCACCATCTCCCACAGATTTTTTCCATACAAAAGGGTGATTTGTATTTAAGAATTCTGGGTTCTTTGCATTATACTAAATGAGATTTCTGTGTCAAAAAAACTAAATAATTTTTAATTAACTGATACAAGTCTAGAAAGCTTATGTAACTGAGCTGATAGCAAAGAAGCTGGATTTTTGTTTCTAACAGGCTAGCGAAAACTAAAAGCGAGTTTTAACTAAAGGGAGAACATTTAAAAGGAGAATAGGAAGTAGGTGGAGTTAGAGAAAGCTGGAAAGAAAAAAAAAAAAGATTAAAACTGTCATAGGACAAGGGAGTAAATCTAGTTCTGTGCTGTGTTTATATTTCTAGACACCTGGACTGAAATAGGTTTGATGTCACATACAAGACTGTAGTTTGTATTTTTTGGGTGCATGTTTTTGATTGGGTTTTTTGTTTTTATTTGCTTGATTGAGGGTTTTTTAATGTATTTGCTGCCTAATTAGTGTAAATTCTTGTTTCTGCAATGATGAAATGAAATAGAAACACACAAGCTTAATGCACAAGAAAGGTATCTGAATATGCAGTTGAAAACTCAAATCCGTTCTGTTGCCAAAGAAATGATTTTATATTCATGAAGACTTATGATAAATACATCCTCAGAAGCACATGGAAACACAAACTACTGTTTTGTATTTCTTTGTGTTTTCAGTTGAAACCTCAGTGTTTTTCTTGTGTCAATCAGTGATTATTACAAAAATATGCAGAATATATGAAATACTGAAAGATTGATTAAACTTATTCAGTTCTAAGGATTTGATGTGATTTTTTTTTTTCCCCCTCTGTTATATCCACAGGAGAAACTTGACAAAGCTGTCTCTCATCTTCAGCCACATGCTAGCAGAAATCAAGGCTATTTTTCCAAATGGCCAGTTCCAGGGTGATAACTTCCGTATCACCAAAGCTGATGCTGCAGATTTCTGGAGGAAATTCTTTGGAGAGAAGTAAGTAGTAACAGTTTGCCAAATCCTTAATTCTTTCTACTCATAAACATGAAAAATAATGAACTTTTCAAAAACCCGAATAATGGTTCTAAGTATGTTAGTGGGCATTTTAAAAGTAATTTCTCATACAAGTCTTTAAATTAGCTGAAATGGCTACATTCATTATTATAAATTTTTTTTTCGGTATTGTGATTCACTTAAGGGATGAATAAAAACATATGGGCAGTTCTGTCAAGGGTACTTATGCTCAGTCCTATGGCACAAAGTTTATTTGTTCCATTCTCTGGTGAAGATAATACATTGCTTCCACAAAGTATAGGACAAATCATGTCCTTTCATATTACATATTTATCCTACAAATAAAAGCTCTAAAGTCTGAATTAGGATTTTGATATTAGTTTCATGGACAGTATGTTTCCTTATCCCATCTTTAACTTTCTAACTACTACAGTATTTAGTGGAATGAAATGTGTGGAGTGTGGATATGTGAGTCAATCCATATAGCAAATGCAATAGTGAAAATGTAGAAGTAGGCAGATGTTGTGTTCTTGGTTTGTTTCTGGAAAAAGAAGTTTAATTTATGATACACATATAGGCTAATACAAGATGTGTAGCTTGTTCACTTTATCATATGGAATGTTTGTAAGTATAACAGTGGCATAAGGGGATTGCCAGAGGCAGGATGTTTGTGTATTTTACATTATAATAGAGCAGTCATTATGGTCATCAGGTCTGACATCTTGCACAATGTAGGCAGAACAATTCCTGCAGTAATCTGTTGCATTTTCTGAGCATGAACAGCTCTTTAAAATAAATCTTACATGCTTTATTTAGAATACCAGCGTAGTAGATTGGCACTTCTGCAAATCAGTTCTTTTCAGTGTGAATTTACAACAGTTTCACTTCCATGTCTTTTTTGCTAGTCTAAACACACCTACTGCTAGCTTTTTACTTTCTGGTTTCATGATAGTGTTGTCTGGTAATTTCATTCTTCTGACAAGTTTCTTTCCTGTGTAAATAATATTAGAATGTGATTAAGTTGCTATATCAGTCTTCTTTTTTATTAGAGAAAAGGAATCTGACCATGTTTTGTGTGACCCATTTTAATGTGAATATCGTTTTCAAAATATCTGCAAAAGTTCAGCTATAGTCTTCTGAAGGATTAGTTTACATGACATGTAGGGCTTTCTATCAGATGAGGCTTTTAAAAAACATGTCAGTCAAAAAAAGAAAAACAGGATCTTTGAAAAAAATGACTAATGATCATGTTTGTTCACTGTTTCTATTTCTCTTCCTCTCTTTTTACCCCTTGCTTAGCAACTCTGAGAATGAAAATTTCTTTGTGGTCCTTCTCTTTTCCTGTTGGCCTCTGTCCTTGAATGACCTTTACCAGCTGTCTTGATCACAAATTGCATTTCTGTCACTGGGATTTACAGATCTCATCTTCAAGCTGCTGTTTCTGTCATTTTGTCTGAACCAATTTCTTCAGCTCCCCTATTAACTATGATGTTCCTCTTTGAGTTTCTTGACTAACTTCCACTGTCAGTGGGAGATTCAAGTGCTTTTCTTCCAATGGTTCTGCCAGTTTGCACTGGGAGATAACACCACAGCAGATAGGTACTTGAGGTGTCAGACAGTGGGATACTGTAACATATTAGTATGTTTTTATCACAACAGGGTTGGTAAGAAGAATTTTTCAACTGCATCGGTTCATCTGAACAACTCTGCTCTACCCTTGTCTTTCTCTTACTGACACTTGACTCTTGTTTTCCCTAACTCATTCCTTGGAGCTCTTATTTCTAATTTTTTTCAGAGCCTCGGAGGTCTTACCATGCCTTTTCTAGGCTTTGTTTTTTCCTGCTTATTCAAATTTCTGTATAGAATGCAACTTTAAATGTGAACTTTCAGTAGTAATCCTCTGACCTACTTCATTCTCCTATGTGTACTTTGATAGGGTTTTGTGGGGGCTTTTTTTGTTTTATTTTACTTTTTATGTTGCTGGGTTTTGTTTGTTTGGAGGTTTTTGTTTGTTTTCATGGGGGCACACCTGTACATGACAGGCACGTGGATGTTTGGGTGGGGTATTTTTGGTTTGGTTTGGGTTGGGTTTTTTTGTTTGTTTGGTTTTTTGTTTGGTTGGGTTTTTTATTGGTTTTTTTTTTTTTTCTGGTTAAAATCAGGAATGTTTAGGAATCAAGGCAGTTTGGGAACATCCAGTTAATTACATATGTAACCTTGGTTTTGTAGTATAGCCTGGAAGTTTTTTGGGTTCTTTCTGGTCAGGGGCTCTACTTTCAGACTAGGTAAATAACCACTGTCACTGATGTTTCCAGATCTTTTCTAATAAATTAAACTGTTTTAGTTACCTGTCTTCTAAGCAGTGAACAATAGACTGTGCTTGGCAGCCTTGCAGTTATCTCAGGTTTAGTTAATTGTGCTTCAGTAACTGTAAAACATGTAACAACATGTATGTCAAATAAACAGATGAGAAAAAGGTTTGTTTGGCATTATGTTTAATCCCTTTATTAAACAAAATGCCTGAAGCTTTTTAAACATTAATTATTTTCTAATCCATTTAGAAATATAGGCAGGGATGCCTGTAAGCCACATCCTTTTCAAAGGGCCTGGTACAACAAATTAGTTTGCAAATATGCTAGTATCACTTCCCTAGAAGCAGAGCCTGCATAAAGATTTTGGGTGTTGCAAACAACTGATAAAATCTTTTTCTAACCTGGCTGTCTAAAGGTAGGCCCCTAGGAGTGTCTGACACCTCCAGCTCTAGTTAGGTATGCAGTGCAGTGAGGGAATACAGAGAGGAATTATACTGTTTGTTCCCTGGCTACGTCTCTATTTTACAGGGCAAGCCTGGACTCCTCACTTGTTTGTGAAAAGCAACACTTACTTTGGGGGCACTAAGTAATGCAGCTCAAGATTAGAGCATAAATGAAAAGTAAGTTGTGTTGGATCTTGGCTTCTGATGGGTAAACTGCAGCACAAGATATAATTCTGATGGTCTGATAGGAAGGATGGAATTTAAACTGTTAGATTAATTTATGCTTTTTTTTCAACATAGCATTATTGTGAAAATGATCTTCCTGTCTCTAAACACAATTAATTGGAAGCTTTTATGTAATCAGTTTTCTGTACTGAATTCTTTCTGAAATATTTGAATTGTTTTATTTTTTAATTTTAAATATTCTAAATAGCAAGAAGCTTATAGATAGTCATTTGTATTTTTAAGTGGACTGTTTGGCTTTCCATTTTTTAAAATGTGACTTACAGTTCCATTTATAGAAAGCAATATGTGTAATTTGCTGAGGAATAAAATCCAAAAGATACCGTTTTCCTGATTCCAGTTTGTAGTTTAAAAAAACAGATTGATTTCGTCCATTGCCGTTCTCCGGTGAATGGGGAACTTTTAATTTTGTTGGTTACATTTGTCTGTCTGAGCACTTGCTGTAAAATTGTGCAGCTGTAATTAAGTTTATTCATCCTGTTATTAATAAGTGTCATAGGATGCAGTCCTTTTTGTTTTTAATGCTAGTCAGGTGTATGCATGAAGCCATATGCATGGCTTCAAACTCATGAGCAAAATAAATGTCTAGGCTATTTCAAGTCTTCGATCATACTTAAGCTGCTCTTTTAATTTTTGTAGAAAACAGAGAAATAGAACTCAGCAAACAATTTGAACGGCTCCCTCAGAGCAATGTGCAAAAATAATCACACATTTTGGGCTTTCAAATACTTCCTAAACTTTCACATTCACGGTACACCTCTACAAAACTTCTAGATAATGTCAGTGGCTAGAAAAGCTTGTCTGGTAGAGAAAGCTACGTGAGAGCAACAGATATATTGATAAGCGAAATCATCAGCCCTCACATAGGCAGACTGTAAAAGAAGCAAACAGAACCTTTACAACTGTGAGGTTTTTCCAGTATTGCAAGTTTCAGAGGAGAGAGGGAAACCTTGGAAGTTATAGGATGTTTGGTAAGGATCTGGAGAGATTAATGTGCAGTTTAGGAATGTATGGCATGGGAGATAATGAGATCTGGCGATAACAGCAATATGAAGAAGGAAAAAGTGAAGGAATTGATTTCTCTGCAAGGGCAAAGTAGAGTAAGTATCCAAATTAGGGGATATGTGAGGAGTCATTCAAAAGGCTGAATGACTGGAGTAGGCTCTGTCTGGCATTTTCACAGGCTATGAGAGGAGAACCTCTTAAAGTGTATAAAGAACCTGGCTGAAAAAGAACTAAGGAATAAATTGACACAAGCTTTACACCATGTTAAGGTCAAAACTTTAGATTAAGACCTATATCAAGAAAGAGCTTGGCAGTGTCAAAAGGAGGAAAACAGTGAAATTGAGAAGATGTGATTTTTTTGGATTTGTCCTGATTGCTAGAGTACAATTACTGGAGCAAGTGGGTTTAGTGGAGTGAATCTTCACCCATGGTTTAGCATTATAGTTGTGTTTAAGCAAGTGCTAGTTAATGTACAGCTAAACTGTAATGTTAAACAGAACTGTGAAATTGTAAGGCATGTAATCAGCAGTTACATTTGTTTACAGATACTTTAGTAACCCCCAGTGGGTTGTAAATATGCATATAAAATGTAATCTGATAGCATCTTCATTATCCATCTTTTATTACTGTATAGTGCTTGATAATTTCCCCTGATTCCTCACTCACTTTAATAGCACCTTACATCTTTTACTAGTTTTCTGTTCTGAGTAAAAATGTGCAAAATACCACTGGGAGCAATCCTGAACTGAAAAGGAGAGTGGGTGAGATGACCTAAGAGATCTTTCAGCTTCTGAATTTGAAAGCTACAGTGAAGTCATGCAGGGCTTGGTAACTATTGAAATTTGTGATTTGTGGCTGTCTTTGTCTTGCAGAATGAATCACCGGCAAAATGTCAGTGTTCTTAGATTTTCAATTCTCTGTAGTTATGCCATTTATTTTAACTTTTAAGCTTTTATTCCTCGTTATGGTACTTTAAAAATTTTAAAGCATTTCTGTTATTGTTGCCAGGTAAATTGATTTCCTCCCACCTTTTAGTTTCTGCGAAAATAGAAATTCTTTCACTGCTGGGGTCAAAAACATTACTATTTTAATGCTCCTATACTTTTTTCAAGATGAGGCCTGAAATTATTTATCTTTTTTATTGGAATTTTTGAAAAACTGTGGCTATTGATTTCTCAGTAGCAGTTAAACAGTGTATTTCAAATCAATATTCTAAACTTTTGAGTACTTGTGGTTCTGCTGTGGTCAGTGCTTTTTGGCTCAGGATAGAACAGTCATAGCCCTCAGTGGCTTGAGTTCAGAGAAGCAGCAGTAAAACAGGCAGACCACAATGCACAACTTATCTGACAGCTAAATGTTTTCAAGTTAGAGAGACCTCACATAAGCTAAATTTTAACACCTTGTTAATCCCCTTAATTTATTACTTGATTTTCTGTTCTTGCTGCTGATAGTGCCCGAGAGCCCAAGTGTTACCTGAACGCTGTAAAAATACACTGAAGAGTTGATCCTGGCTCAGAGAGCTTCAGATCTGAGTAGGAACTGAAGTGTAAAGGGAAACCAGAGACAAAGAGAGATTAAAGTGGAAGAGGCAGTGATCCAAGTGCTGTCGTCTTCATCACCATCAAGAAGGTGTTTTGGCAACAGAAACTTTTAAAGAGAAGGATGTAAACAGGAATGGGGCATTTGGAGTGTGATTCCTTTCTCTGCTGATCAGTAGCACAGGAAATAAGCTTATCGATATGCTTGTTTAAACTTGAGCTAGAGACAGAAAGTACTGTTCCCTGGGTGCTCGTGAGACACTAATCTCACTAGACCTTTTTCATACAAATGCAAGATGAATAAGTTTGAATAAGAAGACAGATAATATTATAGAGAAGAGCTAGTCAATGAAAAGTTGTAAGATAGGATTAAAAAACAGAGAAGGACAACAGTCTTCCCAGCTATTCTGGGTAGCTAAGAATTTGGTGAATTGCATGTACAAAAGATAAAGAAAAGAAACTTGTAATACTTGGCACACAAGATGGTGAGACAGAAGAACAGATTCTCAATGGATAGACAGGAGAGGCAGTGTTTTAAGTATAAAAGCATGTGCAAAAATGCAGTGTTCTTTGGATTTGTTGTTAGACATCAGACTTGGAAATGTATAGATAAGTGTATCCTGTTGGGGACACTTCAGGAAATGCGGACTTCTGCATCTCTTAAGGAACTTGCTATCTCTCCAGCAATGTCCCGTTACACAGCTTTGGAAGTGGATTTTTTTTTTTGTGATGTATTTTCCCCATTTCATAAGGCTCATTTTTTCTCTTTTACTTTCTCTATTCCCTTGCTAGAGTTTTTTTCGGGTTTTTTTGTTCCGAATGATGTCACTATTTAATGACTGTATTGGCACTATATGGCAGAATTCCTTTTTTCCCCCCTAGGATTGAACTTCTCAAGCCTTCTGTGTGTCAATTATTTGCTCTACAGTTCAGAAGCAGTGAAAACATGTGGCCTCCCACTTAAAACTGAAACAGCAGCCTTAAGAAAATGCTCTGTTCAGTGGTGATAAATCAAAATCCACGTTGCTCATTGCAGACTTACAAAGAATGTTGTTTCTATCTGGGTCAGTATTTGCTTGAATATTTTTGAGTTTGCTCTGGATACAGTAATGGCCTTTTCATGTTGTGTTTTCTGGCAACATTTGAGAAAGTCTCTTGCAGACAAAAATGTTCACTGTAAGTTTAAGTTACACAGGTACTGTGTTTACCTTCTTAGACATTCTTGTGGTCTGTTCTGGTTCAAATGGAAGCAGTGTCACTTGACATTCCAGAGTAGCTGCATCTCTGCAGTTCTACTCAAGTGCTGTACTCTGCACGCTCAGAAAATATTTGCTTTCTTTCCAGATTTATTTTAGTGTATTTTGCTTTTTAATAATGCAAGCAGCATTCAGGAGGTTTAAGAAAATCCTATGTACACGTGATCAGGGCAGGAGGGAAGAGAGGACCTAAATTCCTCTGCCAAATTGCTTGAAAAATCACGTGCTAGACACTAATCCTTTTCCTTTAAGCATATGGAGGTTGTGTGGGTGGTGTTTAAAACACTGTATTTGAGATTATAGAGTGATACTTCACTTTGATGTGTGACAATAATAGTAAATAGATACCGTTCTATGTAATGGTATTTTTAAAACGCTTATACTTGGATCAGAACACTTTTGAATTCATCATTCTTCAAATATGCTTACTAGTTTTACTATTGCAGAAGAAAGGGGGAGAAGTATTGTCATTTTGAGAGGCTTGTGGAGAAATGGCTTATTTTAGGGTTTTTGATAGGACTCTTTAAGAAGACAATCCCAAGGTAAATACCATGATCCAGATAGTTTTGTTGATTTGAGTGGTACACAGGAAACCTCTTCAGGAAATATTTTTCAGGGTCATTTGTTTTATTTTGTTTTCTTTCCTTAAATTGGCATAGATTTCTACTCTAATGAGGAGGAAAGGCAGTAAAAGTACCACTGTATGGATAAATACCTTCCTAAAAGCTTGGCAGGTAAAAATTAGATTTTCCTTGTAGAAGGTCCTTCATGTCCTTTTTCTGCTGTACAACCTGTCCATCTCTGCTTTCTTCATATTTTTATTTCCTTCTAGTATAATATCTCTGAAGATTTTTGAACTAATAGAAAGTACCATCCTCTCATGTGAGACTCCCCTGAACATTGTCTCAGCTGGAGTCAGTCATGGGCGCTTCTACTCCAAGGGATAGCTTACATAACTACAACAAAATACCTAAAATATTCAGAAACTGCACTTCCTCAACCTGATTCTTTAGAGAACTAATGTTACCAAGATGTCAAATCACATCTTTCTGATGAGCTGTAGCAGAGCTGACTGACTCATCTCCTCCTAGACAAGTATCCAGAGGTCAGCCTAATAGCATGAGGTATGTGCAGAATACCTGCCAACCTCTAGTGCAGGGTGTCATTTGGGCACAGTGCAGCAAATATTATAAGGAGAAAGATCCCCGAAAATATTTATAAGAGACACCTTCTATGGTTCAGCAGCTGAATGTAGCAGGCAGTGTTTCATTATGAACAGGATTCAATTTTTTTCTTCCTATGAGGGCAGGTTTTTTTAGATATATAAATAAATATATATAAACAACAATCTAAGCATGCTATTAATTAGGACAGTCCCAATCTCAACCTTGGTTTGATTGGTCCTGTTTCCTTCCCTCCCCACTGTCCCTGCCACCTCCCCAAATGATTAAAATAACTCTTTAGATTTGAATAACGAACAGGTGCCTTCAAAGGCTGAATATCCACTAAAACACAAGACAGCAAGAGCAGTGAAATGTTAATTCAAACAGAAACTCGACTTGCCAGCCATCTACTAAAGGCTCTTTTCACCCCCTCGTCACCGTGGGAACCATTCTGTGTGATCCCTCCCAGATCTCTGCTAGAGGAGGGTGTTTCTCAGGGTGCCTGGAAGGTCACCAGGTTTCATTGATGTAGGAGCTGGAGGAGAGGATGTTGCAGAAACCTTCACCTTGTGAAGACTCAGTAACACCCTCCTTTCAAGGGAGTATGTGAGGTCTGCAAGGTCTCAAAAGAGCTCGGCAATATGTAGATGTAAACTGGAGAGAGACATTGGGGGAGAAATCATCCCTGGCTGGTGCTGTTTCAAACTACTTAGGAATGATAATTCTACAAAAGTAGCTGTTGAGAAATAGGAGTTAATGTGTTTCAACAACCAATTCTTACCTTTATTTAAAAACGATGAAAGACCTATTCCACAAACCTGCAGGAAAAAAAATCTGCTGAATTGAGTGAATTTTAAATGTTTCAAACACTTGTTCTTGGAGAAATCTCACAAAATAACCTTAGATGTTACTTCATTAGCTGGTCACTCATTTCGCAACATCTGATTTCCGTCTTAGCCAAAGTCTTAGCAAACAGAGCCATAAAAACATATTCTTCTGAAGACTTTTGTTTGTTTCCTCTATTGCTGGTGGGGTTTTAGGGGTGCAGGGTGTTAGTGAATAGATAGCTGAAGATCCTACTTATAAATTGCATCTAACGAACATGTTTTTATGAAACCGTCTTGGGCAAGGCATGAAAAAACAGTTCTAAAGGTGTAGTATGATTATGATACTATCTGATAGATTCTCTCTTGTTTTTTATTTAAGGATTATTGTCTTAACCCTTAAAGAAACCCAACAAAACAAACACCCCCTCCCCCCAAAAATACCAAAAACCCACCAAAAACCCCCAAACAAAACCCAACAAACAAAAAGCCCACAAAACCCCACAAACTTTTCTAACCCTGTTTCAGCATGATCCCAGTGCTGTAGCCATTTAGGATGGTTTACAAAGAGAAGCAGAAAACATTTCAGAGCCAGGGTTACAGGAGCTAAATAAGCAGTAGGCACTTGAAGTAAGGCAACTGTAATACCACAGAAGCACTGACATTTTTTTCGGGTTTTTTTTGTCTGCGTTTAGTGCAATGTTTCATTCTCCCTTTACCCTAATGAAAATTTGATGTGCATTCTTTCTTAAATGGCATCTGATGTGGTATCTCTCTTCAGCTCTTTGTGGTTTCCTGTTTTTCATACACAGATGAAAGTATCTGCTGAGATCTATTAAACTTCCCATTTTGTCATTTATGACTTTCTCAGTTTAAGCCTCCATGTAACAAGTAGATTTCTTTGCACTTATAAGTGTAGTGAATGTCTTCTGCAATAGAAATGCAGGAATGTGTCTTCAGTGTTGTACTTCAAATTACTACTTGTTTTAATTTAGGTAAACTGTATATTATTATGCAAAACCAACTTAATACAATAAGTCTTCTCCCACCCATTATGCTAAGTAGTATACTTTTTGCATGAGAAAATAGCTAGAAAAACTAAGGCAATTTGGACTAATAAAATTGGCAAGAAATGTGAGTTTGTGAGACCTATGTCTTTTGTTGATTTAGCAGTTATTAACAAAATATTACTATGAATGTGTGGGATCTTCTTCTGAACCACTGTAGTGGTTAGTAGTTATATGTTGGTTATATTTTGGTTAATTAAAATGTTTTAAAATATCTTTTAATCTGACCTCAGTGTGAGGCAGAACATGTTTAAGAGAAGGTGTTATGGCTTTGCAAAATCTGGATTTGACTCTTGGGACATGAGAATTGCTATTCTTGAACAATTATAGTTTTGAGAGTGATGAAATAAAGCACATTCAAGTGATCAACTTCATGTCAGATTCCAAATACAAGTCATCATGACTGGGCTTCGCGAATGAAGATTTGGGAAGGGCTCTACCCACATTTGTTATAAGCGCGTTGGTGGCTAAAAAGGCCAATACGAGACAGGCATGTCCGGTTGCAAAAGGCACAGCAGAAAGACTCCTTAGGTGGTATATTCTGCAAGACACGATTCTTTCTGCGTTGTCTTTTCTCCTCAGGAGTGATCCTGTGTGCTTTCTCAAAAGCATCAGCAGCGTTATAGATGGTGTGTCTCCAGACCTCTTGACTGGAGGCCGGAGTAGACCAGTTATGTAGATCAATATGGCCAAGGCTGAGATGTTGTTTCAGGGAGTCCTTGTATCTTCTCTTTGGGGCTCCTCTCTTGCGGCAGCCGGTGGCAAGTTCACCATAAAGCAAGATCTTAGGGAGGTGGTGGTCCTTCATCCTGGAGACGTGCCCTGCCCAATGCAGCTGTGTTCTCAGCAACATGGCCTCAATACTTGTGACTGCTGCTTGTTCTAGAACAGATGTATTAGTCACATAATCTGACCAGTGGATGTTTAGGATTGTACGGAGGCAGCACTGATGGAAGCATTCTAGGAGTCGCAGGTGGTGGTGGTAGATGACCCATGATTTGGAACCATACAAGAGAGTAGACAGCACTATGGCTCTGTAAACACTGATCTTGGTACTTTTCTTCAAGTGTTTATTACGCCATACTCTTTTGTGGAGTTTTCCAAAAGCACTGTATGCCTTTGCTAACCTGTTGTCTATCTCTCCGTCAATCTTACCATCTGAGGAGATGAGGCTGCCTAGGTAATTAAACTGCTGGACTGATTTGAGCTCTGATTGGCCAATGGTGATGTGGGGATGATGGAAGACTTCCTGAGGTGCAGGTTGATAGAGAACTTCTGTCTTCTTTAAGCTGACTTCCAGCCCAAAGAGCTCAGCAGCATCTGCAAAGCAGGATGTTAAACACTGCAGAGCTGCTTCTGTGTAGGCGACAAGGGCGGCGTCATCAGCGTAAAGCAGCTCCCGGACAAGATGGTTTAAGGGCTTACTGTGGGCCTTCAGTCACCTTAGATTGGATAGGCTTCCATCAGTACGGTATCGGATGTAGATACCATCCTGATCATCGAGGTCTGCTGTGGCCCTTTGAAGCATCATGCTAAAAAAGACTGTGAATAGGGTTGGTGCAAGAACACAGCCTTGTTTCGCACCATTAGTTATTAGAAAGGGCTCAGAAAGTGCATTGCCATATCTGACTTGGCCGTGCTGATCCTCATGGAGTGAGATGATCATTTTAAGGAACGTGGGGGGACAACCTAAACGTTCCAAAATCTGCCATAGACCTTTTCTGCTCACAGTATCAAAAGCCTTGGTGAGGTTGACAAAGGTTACATAGAGACACTTCTCTTGCAGTTGTCTGAGGACAAATACCATGTCTGTGGTACTCCTGTTGGCTCTGAAACCACATTGACTTTCAGGTAGAATTCCTTCTGCTATAGCAGGTATTAGTTCAAGAGTATTCTTGCCCGGATTCTGCCAGCAATGGAGAGCAGAGTAATACCATGGTAATTTGAGCAGTCTGATTTAATTCCTTTCTTCTTATACAAGGTGATGATGACTGCATCACGAAGGTCTGATGGGAGTTCCCCTAGTTCCCAACAGCTCACCACAAACTCATGAAATTTAGCATGTAGTGCAAGGCCCCCATGTTTCCAGACTTCGGGTGGAATTCCATCAACCCCAGCTACCTTGCCAATTTTCACCTGCTCAATGACCTTGAGGGTTTCTCCTAAAGTGGAGGCAGTATCCAATTTGTACTTCACAGGTTGTTGATAAAATAACTAACCTGCATTATCTCCAGCTATACAAAAAGAAACTGAATTTGACAGAACATGGCTTTGTGTATTAGAGAGGATAATTTTAATTTCCTGTCTATTAAAATTCATGTAACTGTTGTGGGCTATGACAGGGCTTTGACCACTGTCAGTGGTATCTGGTTGATTGCAGTCATGTTACTTGATCAGTGTTTATGAACTTGAACTATTAAAAAAAACTCATCACAGCAGATACTGAATTGATCCTTATCATTCTGAGAAGAGAGGCTGTGAATAAAGGAGTTCCTTACCAGGCAGGGAGCTGGACCATTCTATTATTTTTGAGGGTATGAGATTGGTTGCTACACCTGCTTGGTAGGGTATTTCAGTTTCTTCAGAGTTCTTTTTATTGTCCTTCTATGGAAGCTTGAATATTTATCATTGTGAAATAAATGACACTTTGTTTGACTGTATTTAAAAGAAGGTAAACCATTCTTTTATTTGCTTAGACTACTTTCAGAAGTTTTTAATAGTTTTTAATATGTTTTTTTTTTTGTCTGTAGAGAAACCAAAGTAATGTTCCACTTCAGTTCAGTTCTGATTTCTAAAGGAGGTATCCAATCTTAAGTATGTGGGTTTATTGAATTTATTATTTCTACCCCTCTCACAGAACTATAGTGCCATGGAAAGTGTTCAGGCAGTGCCTTCATGAAGTTCATCAGATTAGCTCTGGTTTGGAAGCAATGGCTCTTAAATCTACTATTGACTTGACCTGCAATGACTACATTTCAATTTTCGAATTTGATATCTTCACTAGATTATTTCAGGTAAGATTTGAAAATTTTAGATACTTGTGTGAATTTGAGAAGCTTAATGCCCTGAGACCAAGGAAGCAGATTTTCTTGAAAAACTGAAAGAACCAGAATACTATAATTCAGATATAAATTGTGCATTTCATTTAGTCCTTCAGCGATGTTTGAGACAGGAACACCTAAATCTGAAAAATTGAAAACAACACCAACACCTGCTTCATTTCTGCACATATCTAGTGTTATTACAATATCTTTGTGTTTGCTGCTTACTTTTGACTATTTTTAAAAACATTCTTAGAAATGCAGACCTCCAGGTAATCTAAGTTTTAGTTGTATTTTTTATTGTGCTTTTGTATCTCTGTATACTTACATGAAGTGTTTCTACAAACACATAAGGAAACTTACATACTACTTTTTTTTTTTTTTTAGGCTAAATGTAGGCCTAACTCTTTTCTTTATGAACATATTTTTGTCATTAATGCATTGCTGTTTATTTACAATAAGGAACCATGTTTGGGAAAAGCATTAATTATATTATTCTTAATAGGCAATATTTATCTGAAATAAGCTTGTTATGTGTGTTATGTACCTCTGTTAACCTTGTGTTCCTTCTGCAGAATATACTTGAGGTATTTTAGACAATACAGAAGGCTGTACTGGTTTGCATCCATATTAGATGTATTGATTCTGAATTTGTCACTTTGGATATTTCTTTTGTATATAGGAATCACTGAGATATAAAACTATTTATTTGATCATTTAGTTTCTTTACCCTCTAAAGTGACGAACTCATGCAGAGCCTCAAGTTGCACTAGGGGAAGTTTAGACTGGATGTTAGGAAAAAATTCTTCACTGGAAGAATTATCAAGCACTCAGGGACATGATTTAGTAGGGGACTTGACAGAGCTGGCTTAATGGTTGGACTTCATGATCCTAGAGATCATTACCAACCTAAATGATTATTCTTTAGCCTACTGGAGATATGTTCAAAATACCAATTTTACATCAGAGCCTGGGTCTATGTTTGTTCTGTTTTCCACGTTGTTCTGTGGTAATTGTTGTTTAGCTGTCTTGATTTTGCTGTCGTGGGAAAGGATGTCATTATGAAGCTGATGTTAAAATTTGGCAGAGGTGATTAATGGTTTTAGTATAGAGCATTTTGAATTTGATCACAGTCAAAACTATCACAGTTGAAAATGTTAATGGTGTCAGTAGTCTTTCTGTTTAGTTTAACTGCAAACATCCGTCACCTTCTTTCTTCATGAGGCCATTGGTGGTTTGATTCATTATTTTGCCTTCTGCTAGAAAAAGGGGATTGGCAGTACTGATACAAGTAAGGAGAGAAAACTGGTAGGGATTAACTTTTAATTTGACAAGGAAGCAGACAGATTTTTTGCCAAACAGATTACCAACTGGTGCAATAGCTGCATAACTGTTGAAGTGAACTTGCACTGAACTTGGTCTGAGAACCTCTCCCAGAGGTTACGTTTTGCTTCTCTGGTTTCTAAACAGCTTCTGTAACAGTGTGCATACACCCACAGAGAGAAAATCCCAATTAGGTAATCAAAACACTGTTTTACCAACTGTGGGTTGTGTTACAGAAAAGCTGCATTTGTAATGATGCTTATTCGCAGGAGAAAGCAAGACTGGTTTTTATGGAGATCCTATAAAAGTGAAGTTGCTCCCCCTGCCTCTGCACTGTATGTAAGCACAGCTTTAAGTGCTGTGTTCCGTGACCAGAGAGAAAGTTAGCATGGCAGAATATCTAGATGCTTTGAAGGAAAAGAACTTCATTCTGTTACTGTTAACATGTTCATTTAAGTTGTCCTTCAATACAAAAATATTTCCATAGAAGAGAAAGCATACAAATCTTTTTCCATTTAGCATTTCTGCTTTTGTAATACTCTGTGTATGCATGGCAAGCTATGAGTTCTTGCCTTTTGATTTTTTCAGTCACAGTGACACATCCATCTCCTCAGAGAGGAGAATCAGAATGGTTTGGGTTGGAAGGGACTGTAAAGATCATCTAGTTCCAACCCCCCCCTGCCATGGGGTTTGGGTTGGAAGGGACTGTAAAGATCATCTAGTTCCAACCCCCCCCGCCACCTTCTATTAGGCAAGGTTGCTCAGAGCTCCATCCAACCTGACCTTAAACACTTCCAGGCATGAGGCAGCCATAACTTCCTTGGACAACCTTTTCCAGTATTTCACCATGCTCACAGTAAAGAATTTCTTCATAATATCTAATCTAAACTTACCCCCTTCCAGTTTGAAAACATTCCCCCTTGTCCTATCAATCCATGCGCTTGTAAAAAGTCCCTAGCGAGCTCTCTCGCAAGCCCCTTTAGGTACTGGAAGGATGCTCTAAGGTCTCCCTGGAACCTTCTCTTCTCCAGGCTGGACAATCCAATCTCTCTCAGCTTGTCTTCATAGGAGAGACTCTCTATCCCTCTAATCATCTTCTTGGCCCCTTTCTGAACCTGCTCCAGCAGGTCTATGTCCTTGGGCCCAAGAGCTGGATGCAGAACTCAGGTGGGATCTCACCAGAAGCAGGGTAGAGAGAAAATCACCTCCCTTGACCTTCTGTTGCAGCCTAGGATATGGTTGGCTTTCCGGACTGCAAGTGTGCATTGCTGGCTCATGTCCAGCTTCTCATCCACCAGCACTCCCAAGACCTTCTCCACGTGGCTGCTCTCAATCCCTTCTCCACTCAACCTGTACTTGTGCTTGGGATTGCTCTGACCCAGGTGCAGGACCTTGCACTTGACCTTGTTGAGCTTGTTGAAGGAGCTGGCAAGATGGGGAGTTTTATCTAGGATTGAGATTTTTTTTTTCCCTTGCCTTTGTACAAATTTGAACACTTTAGGTTTCTTATGACCTCTGTGCTGAAACCTGTCTTCTATTCTGTGTTCGGATTTGAAGAGGTATTTTAAAATAAATAGGTATTCATCTGTGTTTAAGTAGTGGTTAGGGTTTGCCTGAGAAATGTAACCTACTCTCAAGCAGAACTACTAGGATAATCTGCTTGAGCATGTCACACAGGCATTTCACCTCAACCTGATCAGCACTTAGAAGTTCTTTTAAAGGGCATTTGCTGGGCACATAGGAACACAAGCCTCTTGTCTTGTGTTGCTTAACTTCACCTGCCTTGATCTTTTGAGAAATAGATTAAAAACAGTCCCCAAACCATTCAGAGGCAGTTTCTTGACTCTCCAAATGCTGGCAATGGACATTTATGTACTTATGTTACTCCACTAAAAAAAAATCATCCTTCATTTACAGTGAAGGACTGATCTGTATTCTTCGAAGTGATAGCATATCAGGCATGTTTCACTGAATTTTGTGAAGCATTTGCTATTCAGGTCAGCAAAGACTCTAGTGAAGGGTTGTCAATATTTCTTTTGTTTTCTGTCTGTAATACCATTACGGTGAC
This sequence comes from Manacus vitellinus, assembly GCF_001715985.3. Taxonomy (NCBI): domain Eukaryota; kingdom Metazoa; phylum Chordata; class Aves; order Passeriformes; family Pipridae; genus Manacus; species Manacus vitellinus. The sequence continues at coordinate 798,840 of NW_021940122.1, forward strand.
TGAAGAGATCAAGAAGTAGAGAATAAATAAGGAATGACAGCTCAAATTAGTGGCTTTATTAGGATTCATTTGTTAGTGTTACTTACCATTAACTATGAAAGTGCTTCAGGACCTCTCAAGAATAGGCTTAATTGTGTTTTTAATAAACCATCATGGAGTCATACTTTCCAGATTCTAACTAAATGTGATGTTTAATATTTTATGTAGCTACAAATAGAAGGTCTCTTAAAATCAAGGTCTTAAAATCTTTATCCAAAAATTTGCAGTTGATTTTCTTGGAATAATTCTTTTGAAGGAACACTTGTAGCAAAACTGGGTCTATAGGATGGTCTTTTGTACTATTTAGATCTTAACCAAAAGTGCATATTTTTCAGCTGAAACTAAAACACTCTAGGTATCTCTGACATACAGACTTGAGCTTTATTAGAAATACAAAACTACCTGGCTGCATCTGTTTATTTGTTTGTCTTTTTCTTTTTAGCCGTGGGGCTCAATCTTAAGGAATTGGAACTTCTTAGCTGTGACACATCCTGGATATATGGCATTCCTGACATATGATGAAGTGAAAGCAAGGCTACAAAAATACAGCTCTAAGCCTGGGAGGTGAGAGGTTTTACTGCTTATTGCTTTCCAAAAAAAATTGTTGTCTCAGAACCTACATAATTATTCTAGGTTCATACTTCTATATTGCATGTTATTTAACACTCACTGCAGCATGAATGAATTTTTGGCATTTTTTTTTCCCCATAACTGAGTTAATCAGAGAACTAGTAGGCTTCGTTTTTTACACTTGTGATTTTATTTATATCAAAATGTATTTTTGCAAATAGTTGAATACTAAAGCTCTGAACTACACATTTAATAAATGCTGACCTTTTAGATTTTAAGACCTAGGAACTTTATAAAGATTATCTGACCATAGTTCTTCTGCAGTGCTATTAAACAAAAAAATGCCGTATTAGCACACTAAAGTCTAAATAAACACAAATAAACAGAAAGAAATTGAAAATACATTGCTTTTCCTTTCTTCTTCTGAATTTGGTATAACAAGCAATGCATTCTTGAAAAGCATATTTGAAAATACAAGTTGCTTTTCAAAGTTTACATTGAAATTTTACTTAATAGTAGAGTAAAAATCACCTTAACATCTTTCATGGTAACACATTCAAGTTATGAATTTAATCAGTGCTTATGTGCTCCTTTTGTGTTCATATTTCTTTTTTCTTTGCCTGTAATCATTCTATATCATAAACTCTTCACCTAGAAAAGCCATCAGTCAGATAAAAGATCATGATGTGTAGAGGTTTTAAATAATGTCTATGTGGCGCTGTACGTACTGAATTATTAAAGCTGAAGTTTTACCATTTATTGCACTGTTGTTGTGGATTTTTTTCTTCACTCAGATTGGAGAAATAAAAATCCATTAATGGATTTAATCTATATTAATTACTTTTTAGTTTACTAGTTTTATCTTACAGTTATGAAGATTTTCCCTAATGTCTACTTGTCTACATTTGCTGCAGAATCACATGTATATGCAATTAAAGTGCATTGTTTTGAAACTTGTTAGAGACGTCCAGCAACAGTTATATCCATATTCTGTACTTGCTTTTTTTTGATTTTTAGCAAACAATATACTGAATCTTGTTAAGTTACCCAAGCGGCCAAGTGCATATGTACAAAAATCTCTTGGTTCTGATAGAATAACACTGTTTTTTAGCTTGGTACTCATGGTCACTACTGGTCAGATAACTAGGTTGCTTTTGAGTGTGATTGCTATACTTAGCATTTTCTCTATTATTGATCCCAATTCTGTGATAGAGAAATTATCCAAAGTTGCTTTCATGTTTCTTGTAAATAGAGAGTTAGTTTTAAGATAGCTTTCTATTGCATATCAGAAAATTACTTTCTGAATTGCTTAGGTGAAATGCTGGAGTGTGAAAGAGGAAATATGAAGTGAAATTGCTTCTTTGATCTGACTAAAACATCCTGGAAATTACAAGATTCTGTTCAAATTATTACTTACTACTTCAGTGTAATGTGAGTCCTGTTGAAGGTTGCAAGAGCTTTGCCAAACTTCAGGGAGGCTTAGATTTCTCATATTAGTTTGAAAGGAAATAAAATATTGATGTATAATTAAGAAAAGCTGCTCTATAATACCAAGTTGAGTTTGTGGTATTTCACTGTGGGATGCTTTTCAGAGTGAGGTTTTTGCATATGAGATGGTGTCTGACATGAAAGGGACTAGAGTTTTTAATAAGAAACACTCTACATGCACAATACTGTTACCTATAATCTTCCTTTTCTTCTGATTGTGCTCTCTGTCTACATTATTTATAGTCCCAGCTATCACCTGTACACACGGAAATATTTAAATTTAAGTCCAACTGTATTGGTAATATCTGCTATTTTCTGAAGTATAAGTGATATTTCTTCTGTCCTGTTCACCTCTACAGGTTCACAGAAAATTAGCATTGCTAGTAGAGCTTGTTTTATCATTTATCTTTACCTTTCCTGTTGCATCTAAAGATACTTTGTTTCCCCTTCCATTTGTTCAGTTTGTTGGCCTGCCTGTGCACAGAAGGTGTATGTTGTATCTATGCAAACTTGATAATTTAATACACTCTTCTCGAAGAGGTTTATGGGCATGGCTAAATGTGACTGTTCACAGTGAATGTGTGGCTTTCACTTCGAGAACTAAAAAGCAAGCAGGTGAAAAGTTGGGAGTAGGGAACTGCTGTTACTTTATTTCTACCCATAAGAAACTGACAGTGTAAAAGATGCAGGTTTATTTAAGGTACACATGGCAGAATTGGGAATCTGAGCCAAATCTTCAGAGACTTAATTCAGTGCCTTAACCAGAGACCATCCTTGCTCTCTTCACTTGGTTTGCTCAACTCTGATTAACACTGACTTTTTATTCATCTTGTTTTCATCAAGCTACATTTTCAGACTGAGTTGCACTCGCCTGGGACAGTGGGCCATTGGGTATGTGACTGGTGATGGGAACATACTGCAGACCATACCTCACAATAAGCCTCTGTTTCAAGCTTTGATCGATGGCAGCCGGGAAGGATTGTAAGTACAAATTCCTATAGTCACCATGCGTATGAAATCCTGATTTCCTTGTTCTTTTAATACTTATATGGGTAGGTAAAGGTCTTTAAAGCAGGGAATCTGGATATCGTGGTTAGCATTCTTTGGAGTTTAAGGGCCATCCTTTTTATTCATTTGAAAAACACTTCTTTCTAGTTAATTCCATTAACCAAAGTTACTGAAAGTTAACCAGTCATATCTCATGGCAAGTAATTCCATAAGAAAATAAAATCAGACAGCTGTTGCATTGATCCCTCCCTACCTCCCCCAAGAGTCCAAAATGCACTTAAGCATATTGAGCAGTTACTGCTGCCAGTTACTCATGTGTCTAACTCTGGACAATGATGTGAAAGCTATGTAATTGCTTTTTTATGTATTGTGTAGCCAGGACATTTTCCATGTTCTAATAGTTTACTGAAAAGATTTATAATTATTAGAGAATTAGGTTTATAGGGAGAAGTATTACATTTTTACTAGACTGGCTGAAGTAACAGTCAAATTTTTGGTGTCTGAATCTTTTGACTGAGATACATGTTTTGGTATATGCAAAATTATTTATATATAAATATAAATACACATATATATACATAAATATAATGTGAAAGAAAAAAGAAAGGCAGTTGATCAATCCTCCAAAAAGATTGAAAAATCCGTTGCAATCTTGCAGGTTTTCTCAGTCCTGCACAGTCTAGTATTTTTTTTTCAGGTATGATGATTTCATACCTGTAATAAAAACAAACTAATATTGATAGTGTTTCTCCTTAACAAAAACTGAGCAAAGAGAAACTAGGGCTGTGAATATTGCAGAGTGAAGTTTTTGTACCTTCTGAAAATGTCACTTTCTCATTGAGTGGCTGAACAACATAAGACTTTCAAGAAACTGTTTCCAAGTTACAGGTGACATAAATAAAAATATAGAACAACTCGGGGTCTCTGTAATATCATTTAACCTGTTGGTAATTTCCTACGTGACTGAAATGCCCCCATCAGTTCTTGTGTAAAGTCCAGTCTGCATCATGGATTCTTAGCACAGATTCTTGTCATAATGTCCAAAGACATGCACATATATAGTGTTATGATGTATGTATCATAATACACACTGATATACACAAATGTGTGTTACCTTCTATTCTGCTGCTGTACTTGAAATGGTCTGTGGTGTTTCTGAGCATGATGCTCTCAGTGGAGAAATCATTAGGAACATATGCAAGTATAAGCTCACTGTGAAACAAAGATCTAAAATAATGTTCTGTTGAGCTGCCACTACAAGGTTATCTGCCAGTCAAAGCTCAGATGCATTGTAGTGGTAGCTATGCATGTGATGTCAGAGTCTTTCCTGTGCTTTTATAGTCTTGAGCATGTGTCAAAATGCATATGTAGCAATTCAGCATGTATTGTAGCAACCCAAAAGATAAAAAAGATGGCTGAGGGAAGATGATTCATTTTAGTTAATGTCTCCTGGAACTTATTCTGCCCCCATGAAATTTTATGGGTATGACTTAGGTAATAAAGCTAAAGAAATGTGCATATTTATAACAGTCTTCTTGTGATGCAGCTATCTGTTCCCAGATGGAAGAAGTTATAATCCTGATTTGACAGGATTATGTGAACCCACACCACATGATCACATAAAAGTCACACAGGTATGTTGCAGAGTTTGTCAGTTACTTTGTAATCTTCGCTTCCCTGAGTCTCTCATCTAGCCGTGATAATAAGCTTTTACTAAAATGTGAGCAATAAATTCATAAGAGTGAAAACATGTTGATAGAAGAGTTTAGATGAAGACAGGATAATAATCCTTTAAACTGTAGAGCTGATGGTGATGCAGACTGCATGTCTTCAAAGTTTTGTTTATTGTAAGTCTCTTCCAAGTGAGAAGTGTTTTAACAGTTACTAAACTTTTTTCGGTTATGTATGTGACAGGTTTATGTACCTTCTTCTTTCCTTGCTAATAGCAGATGGGAATACAGAAACAAAATAACAATGAAATAATATTTTTGAAGCCTCAGTAGGAATTGACCAGTTTGTTGACAGATCCAGGAGGAACAATATAGTTCATACATCGCAAAGATACCAGTTCCAGGGTTTCTCTCCTTTATTCTTTGTCTATTGGACTAATTAAAAGAGAGATCAGAGAAAAACAACTGGAATAATTAAATGCCTAAATGGAGTCACTTTGCAGAGAATTGCAGGGAAAATTAGAATATGTAGTTGTGTTTATAGTCTCGTTAAGTGATGATACGATTAATGTGCAGATGTTCAATAGTAAAAAAGTAGGAAGTAGCCACCACAAGACAAATGCCTGAATAAACATGGTGTTGACATTAACACTAGAAGGTTAAGTCATACTGTGTAGAGCTTTTTTCCTGACAAAAGCATCTGGAAGACTGGAGGATATGTTAAAGGAAAGACGTCAGGATAAATACAAACCATACTGTTTTCAGATGAATCTTCTGTAATTCTGAGTGCTCTATATGCATTCCACCTCCAGAAATATTTTAGAAAAGAATTATACTTTACCACCTATGGTATTATCAGGAATACCATGATGAAGATATTAGTTTTGTAAGCAAGAGAATTCCTAGAAACAATTAGCTGAAGAAAATCTGAGTACTTCCACATATCTGACTTCCCTCTTTTCCCTCCAGCCTTAAAATAATAATGAAAGAGTAATGCAGAGTTATCAGGTATTTGCGTTGCAGAGAGCAATGTTCTAGCCCCATATCTTCACTTTTTCTCAAGGAAAGGAGAAGCAGCACATTATCAGTGAGTGCCTTGTTCTTCACAAGCCAATCATTTTGAATCCATTGACTGAATCCAGTTGTTTCTGAAGCTGTAGTTATGAAATCATTAGCTGATTTTGATGGTTGTTCAACAGTCTGAATTATGCGAATGCTGCCTTAAATAATACATAACTGAAGAGGTTTAAAGCTGTCACTAGAGCTGCTTAAACTATGAAAAGATGGTATGAAAGTGGCTGCAGGGCTAGATTGCTCCAGATGGATTCTTTGCCAGAGTTCTATCATAAACATCTTTAGTACATACTGACTTAAGCTGCAGATATGAGCTGTCTTTTATTTTCTCTTTTTCTTAGCCTCATCTCCTCTCCCTTTACTTAGCAGTAGATGCTTATTTTCCTGTGACCTGGATTCTACTTACTTTAGGCTTTCAAAATTTGGTTTTTCAAGACTAAAAAAAGTGTATTTCTATACAAATGCATTTAATTGTCAGTTCCCCGACAATACCTAATTCTAGAAAACTGTTCTGGATTCAAGTTTTATCTATTATTTATTCTCCCGAAGATGTTCTTTTACCTTCCTGTCAGTCTTGTAAGGATACAAAGTATTGAATGATCTGTGCATGTCCATTCCCACATTATCCTGGGATGTATTCTTGCCATACTTCCTTCACATGGGTGAGCCATACTACCATACTACATCCTTGCTGTATAGGCAGAAAACCTTCTCAGTTGAGTTTTCAATCCAATGCTTTTCTTAGCCCTAAATTCATACTTAGAAAAGGAAATCCCAATTTTGTTCCCCTTCATCACTTAATTTCTCACTTAGAACCATATGTTCCTTCTCCTTTCCTCTTAAGTGCAGCCAAGGAAAAGCAGGATGTATGCCTTGTGTGGTATTTACATGTGAGAAGTCTGTACAAAACCTAATAGGCACAGGTATTTAAACGTTTTGTGCCATGAATTATAGTGTCTCATAAATTTGAAGGAGCAAAAATGTAAGCTGTTTCAGTTACCTTAGTGTGGCTTTTAAATAGATCAGTAGCCAGAGTTTCCTTGTCTAATAAGTAAAGCAGGTTGGAAAACAGGGCACTTGGAGAAATGCTTGTCATTATTAATGCTTAAGTGTATTCTTTGTGAACCTGTCACAGGAAAGAATAATCACTTGACTTTCTTTTGTTACAGGAACAGTATGAATTGTACTGTGAAATGGGCTCCACTTTTCAGCTGTGTAAAATCTGTGCAGAGAATGACAAGGATGTGAAGATAGAGCCTTGTGGACACCTTATGTGCACTTCTTGTCTTACAGCATGGCAGGTACTGTTGTAGTTCAGTTAGTGGAGAAGAGGATGGATTTCTCTGTTACATTCCTGTTTACAGTGTGGGTAAATGTTTACTCTTCCAGGTACAAGGATGTTCATATTTAAAATGATAAACTTTTTTATTTTGCAGACCAGAAATCTGTGAAAAACAAAGCTCCAGAAGTGTTTACAGTCTGGACTTGTAGTCTTGCCAAGGTCATTTGCTGACTGCTACTGAGTGGAAACTATTTCCTGAGTGTAGTGCCTACTCAGACAGTGCAAGCTGGGCATTTGGTGCCAATTCAGTCACCCAGGTCACTTCGTGATGTATTCAAAAGGCACAAAGAGGACATGTATCCATGGGAATGGATAACTAACTAGACAGCATTTTATATGGAGAAGAGATGACTTCAGTGAGGGAAAGATTCAGTCAGTAGTACAAGTTATGAAGTGGCCTGTGGAAAATAAGCTCAGAATTCATGTGTTTCACGTTAATAACAAGCAAAGCACTAAACCACCTTGCTTTAGATGGTTGTTGGACTAAGACATTGAATGGAGGGGAAACTCCATTCTCTCAGTGTCATTTACAGAATATCCAAAAAACACAGAGACTTTCTGGTGACACAGGTTAGGGTGTTTTGTCCATCTTGTTCATGGATATACTAGTCTGTGGGAAATGGGAGAACTGGTACCTTTAGTTCAGTGTGGTTGACAAGTATTTGACCTAAAAAGTAATATTGAAAGCAAGAGGTCATTTTACAGCTTCAGACTTCCCCTAATAGGTGCTTCTCAAAGTGCATCAACTGTGCTTCCTTCCTTCCCCTTTCTTCTTCCTTATCTGTATTTTATGGGGAGAAGTAAGGGTCATCCAGTTGTCAGACAGGACTCTTTTCCACAATTAGGCACCATTCTTTGCTTACAACTGTAGTGAGAAGAGTAAAAACAATCCTTGACTCTAGTCCATTTTTTACTTGGTTTTAAATGAGTTTGTCTCAGTTAATGGGTTTTCATTCTTTTGTATGAGATATGTCTTCAAGTTCTTCTTTTCTAATTAAGAAATTTTCTATCTAATTGACAAAGCATCACTGGCAAAACAACACGATATATCAGAAGTATCATTTGGGTTTTTCTTCCATTAGCAATAAAGCTCACTGAAAAAGACGTATTCTCAGTTTCCAATTTTGTGTTCTTTGTGATACATGAGTTTGATGCTCCAAACACAAATCTTTCCAATTGCCCACAGATCAGAAATTCTGAAGAAATTCCATTTGAGGCATACCCAAATAAGAATATTTATTTCACTACTAAGCAGCTGCTGAGATGGAACAATGTTTCTCATTTCAGGAGTACACTTCCTCTATTCATTCAAGTTTCATTCTGAATGACAGATATAGAGGTCTGACTACGCTGATCATTGACTTAAAAAATTATGAAAAATTCTGAGGTCTTGTAGATTTTGGGATTTTTTGGCTCAGTTGAAAGGGCAGAAGGACTGAAATCTTGGTATTTTTGATTGGTGGGTGTCTCATGGCACGATAGCAGCATGGTTCAGTGTTGTGCCAGTGATGTGCTCTGATTTTGGAGAATTGAGAAGTTAAGGTCCTCAGTAATTTGGCTGATGGCTAGGGATTCAGGAAGAGGACCACTGCTGAACATGAGCCAGCAGTGTGCCCAGGTGGCCAAGAAGGCCAATGGCATCCTGACCTGTATCAGGAATAGTGTTGCCAGCAGGACCAGGGAAGTGATGCTAACCCTGTACTCAGTGCTGGTGAGGCCACACCTGGAGTGCTGTGTCCAGTTCTGGGCCCCTCAGTTCAGGAAGGATGTTGAGGTGCTGGAGAGTGTCCAAAGAAGGGCAATGGGGCTGGTGAAGGGATTGGAGTACAGGCCATATGAGGAGAGGCTGAGGGGACTGGGGTTGTTTAGCCTGGAGAAGAGGAGGCTCAGGGGAGAACTCATCACTCTCTACAACTCCCTGAAAGGAGGTTGTAGCCAGGTGGGGGTTGGTCTTTTATCCCAGGCAACCAGCAGTAAGACAGGAGAGTACGGTCTTAAGCTGTGCCAGGGGAGGTTTCGGTTAGATATTAGGAAGAATTTCTTTACAGAAAGGCACTGGAATGGGCTGCCCAGGGAAGTGGTGGATTCGCCATCCCTGGAGGTATATAAGAAGAGAGTGGATATGGCATTCACTACCATGGTCTAGTTGACAGAGTGGTGTTGGCTCATGGATTGGAGTCAATGATCTCAGAGATCTTTTCCAACCTGGTTGATTCAGTGGTTCTGTGAAAGCATTTTAGGCTCAGAACTGACATGTTTGAAAGTACCAGGCTTCATCAGAACATTGCTACCAGCTGTAATTGGTCAGGTACATTTCGGACTTCATTATAAATTTAACTTTTGTATAATTAGTGAGGCAATGAAGAAATATGACACTGTAACAGCATCAGCTGTTGCAAGCTTCTGGTGGGCTAATGTTTAATTGGCAGCATAATGGCTCATTAGACGTGCCTCAAGAGATCCATACAGATGTTTTCACTAAGCAGAAAAAATTGAGTATGCAACATCAGATCTGCATAGAATACTAAGGATGATTGAGTTGTTCACCTTTATGGGGATCAGTCTCCCAAAGAAGACTTGGTTTACCTGGGTTTTCTTTTTGGTTTTTTAGGTTTTTTTTGTATTATGCAACAGGAGTAAAATCTCATTTTATTCCATAGAAATCTATTCTTGTCTGAAAACTACATGTCTGGTCTTGATTCTAAAAGCATATGGGCATACATGCTGCATCGTAAGGTTCACAGTGTTCTAAATAGCCTTTCTGAGGGCATGGACAAGCATGTGTGTTCATACAGACATCTTGGACCTGTTTTATTTTCTCAGTTGTCTTCATACTGTTGAAAAGAAGTCTTTGCTGCTGTGATTTGTTACCAGTACTTTTGAAAAGAAAGGACAGGAACTGCTAGTTCAGAACTATTTTCCAGCACAGATACAAGAAAGCCTTGAAAACTAAAAGCCTCATCAGTGGGGCTGCTTCTAGAAAATTAATCTGTAAGGAAATGTATAGAGTAAGTAAGGGAAGACTTCTGTTCACTCAACAACAGCAGTAGAACCATATAATTTGGAGGTACTCTTTGAGGTAGAAATATTCACCAGTTATTTGTAATTAGGGTGCTAAAAGTAGAGTACACATTTCTCTCCATACAGAATGAAAATCTAGTACTTGTCATGCAAATAGACAAGACTGTCAGGAGACATCATTTATACTTATCTGGCCTTGGGATACAGTTCTTCCAGACTGTAAAATCATTTGTCAGTTTAGTAAGACTGGCAAGTGTTAAGATAAAAATAATGCTAGAAAAAAAATTAAAGCTGTTCTTGCATCTGAGATATCAAAAACCTCTGCTTGCTTGATTATATTACAGCCTAGGTAAGTTGTTTAGAATTAATGTTGGTGTACATACCCTTTTTAGCTGTCTGTCTACCTAGTACAAATATGACATGATGTGATTTCTGGTTTCACTTTGAATTACCTTGATCTCTCGAAGCTTCAGGGCTCTTCTTGGTATGGGTTTGGTTTATGTTTTGTCCTTTTTGGGGGGGAGCGGGTATTCAAGGTGTTTTGGGTTTTTTTGTTGGTTTACCTGGGTTTTGTTTTTTTTATACAATTCTACATTGTGCCTCTTGGTGGAAATATTTCTTTATAAATGCTTGAAAGACTTTTCTCTTATGTTTTTGTTTATTAGTAGTCTGAAATCTTTAAAGACTTTTTGGTTACTTCTTATGAGGAAAAAATAAATTTTTGGAATAAGTAAAAGAAACTGAATATGGCTGCTTGAAAATCATTGAACACGCACCACTTAGAGATTAAAATAAAAGTGGTTCCTGTTTCTGATAACATATGAAAATAGATCCTTGTTTTATATAATATATGAAAGAAGTATTTAAGTCCTGGTTTGTTAAACATGTAAAAAAAATATTTGTAGCTTTACGTGGTCTGAATGCATACTGCTGAATGCTGGTAACGTTGCAGCCATGACAGACTTTATATGTTTTTCAGAAAATAAGAGCTGCATGCCGTAAAGCTTGTCTGCATTTCCTAACTTCAAATCAAAAAGAAATACTTTACCTTTAATATAAAAGATATATAATAAAATGCATTGTCTCTGTCTACACACCTTGCCTTCTTTCTCTTGAAGATATAGCAAAATGGTAAACCTAAAAGGCCAGGTGTTACTTCCTGACCTGTAATATTAAGACTGTTTTGGTACTTTGTAGATTTAATAGTTGCATTTTGATTAGTTATTCTTAAGTGAACCCTAAAGTGAAGATAGGAGGTTTTAAAGGTGCAGTCATTTCTAGATTTATTATAGTTAAATATTTGTTAATCAGTTCCCTGTTAATCAGTTCACTCCACTACTTCTTTAGAAGCTTTTTGAGACTGGTTAAGGATGTTTCTTTGTAGAAAGATTTAAATCTATTTTTAAAGTTATTTCTATTTATTATTTTTTAAAATTTGTCTGCTTTTTTGTCTTGCTGTAGGAATCTGATGGCCAAGGCTGTCCTTTCTGCCGCTGTGAAATCAAAGGAACTGAACCAATCATTGTGGATCCCTTTGATCCAAGGGATGAAAACTCCAGGTGCTGCAGTATTATTGATAGCTTTAGTATGCCCATGTTGGACTTGGATGATGATGATGATAGAGAAGAGTCTTTAATGATGAACCGTTTGGCTTCAGTCCGAAAGGTAAGTTTTCAAGCACTGTACAACAGCTAAAGTTAGATGTTTGTAAATTAAGCTGCCTGTAACTTTAAAAAATCAGAGCTTGCACTTCATTCTCTAGGCTTCATCAAATCACTGAACAGTTTTTGGGTGGAAAAAAAGCATGCATCAATCATACTACATTAACACTGAAGTTGAATAGGAGAAAAAATTATTCCAGATTCTCAGCTGATGGGAACTGTGTTAACGTTGTTTATAATGGACAAAGCATGAGTTTGCACCAGCTGAGACTATTATCCAAACTACACTGTATGGACAATTCCCTGAGCTTTTATTTGTAAGGAACAAAAAGATTCATATATACATATATTACTAGTTTTCTGCATCTGTGTGTATACACATGCATGGAATGTTTTAGGATTAAACTTGAGTTTCTAAACAAGTTATAAATATTATTACTTTGTAAAGGTGACTTGGCAGCCAATTCATATTGCACACAAGTAGCTTTTAATCATGTTTCAAGTGGGCTGTCTGTGATGTTTTTTCTATTTTTTAAGTGTTAGGCACTTTTAGTGGGAAAAGTGCTTTTGAGATTATTCATAGTGACTTTGTGCTTTGGGATGTTTTTTGTCCTCAAAGTGATCTGTGTTAAATTTTGGGATCTTTCTCTGGTCACAGGAGATTTTATTACTGATAAATAAGCACTATCTTAACAAAAGTTTATTTTATGGTGATAGTTTTCATGATTATATTTTAGCCTAGAATAGATACTGTCATAGTCTATGCAACACTGATTTTCACAGGGCATTTTCTAGATTTTACCTTTTACTGAGGTCATCTAGTTTGAGCAGTTGCCTTGGAATTAATTCTGTAATGTCTTGCTCTTCCATTTCCTTATCATTTTATTTGTTAAAAAAACCCCAACACCTGCTTCACCCTCATATCTGAGAGTATCTGTCAGTTAATATACACATTTCTGATATCCTTCCTGACCTCTTAAGGCTTATGAATCATTCTTGTGTTGTGTACGTAATACAACATGGTCTGCCCTTGGGAACAGTTTATCCTTCCTGCCTGGACTTAAATTGTAGTCTGCAGCCTGACCTCTGTGAGATAGCTTTGAAATGATGGGCTTTTATAACACTATCACTTCCATGATAAGGCAAAAATGCATTATGCTTTTATCAAAGGAAGGAACAATAGGCTTTACAATAAGAAGTCTTTGGTATCCACCAAGTGCTCGAGTGCTTTGGTGCCCTGCTGTGAAAGAAACCTACTAATTATTCCTGAAGTTTAGGAACAGGGTTTTTTCACTCTGTTAACCTCTTGAAGTCCTTACTTGAAATTCTTGAATTATTGGGTCATTTAGTGATTTTCAGCTGCTGTTTTCATCTTAAAACTATTACTAGTGGTTGTGCAGTGATGCTCTTAACCATACCACATGTGTGGAATATAACATTGTTTACATACACTTCTTGCTGGTAATGTCTTCGTCAGCTTTGTCTTTTTTGAATCATTACTTATTTTGCCTGCTTAAGTAGGGTTTATTTGTAGCCTGCTAAAAGAAATTATTTTTTTCTCTGACATGTAGAACTTTACTTTTTTTGAAATTTTCTTTTGTTTATTGTTAATGCTGTTAATATGAACATGATACGGCATAATGACTGTGTTGTAGTAACTTAATTTGTTCAGACAATGGAAGTTGATGACAAAGACAATTTAGCTCTTGTAGCCACCCTGCTGATACTGTAGTAATCTCAATGAACAAATTTTTCCGTTCTTGCTTTGTTGCAAGGACTACTGTATGCTTTTTCAACATAAAACTGTTAATCCTTGAAAATCAAATGGGCTGCATTTGTCTCAAATCACCTGGCTAGACCATATGGTATTCTGAGAAAAATCTTACTAGTAGTGAGCTGGAATGCTAACCTTGCTAGAGGAAAAGAGTTTCAGGGACATGAAGTTCTGATGAAAGTGACCGTGGGGCTTCATAATGTGTTGAGGAAATATATCAATCAGATATCAGAAAAATACTAGTTCTGCAGTTTATCATTTTTATTCCTGAGGTATACTTAGAAACTGTAAGAGGTATCTGAATTAAGGCACTGGAGGACCTCAGACTTGAAATTACTTCAAGGAAAAGAATAATCTTGAAGCTCCTTACTCAATTGTTTAATGGAGTGAGTAGATGGATACACACGAAGAAAAATGAGTCATTCCTGTTAGGTGTTGTGTATGAGTCAGCAGCAGTTCAGCTGTAACAGAGGCTTTAGAGAAATCCACTGCAATTAGTCTGTTTATCTGCCTTATCAAGCAGCTTAGGGTTTTTTTTTTTTAATTTCCAAATTGTTTTCAGATATTTCTTTATGAAAGAAAGATGAAGAGTGGTGTCAAAACCCTCTGTTAATTGTTTTATTGCTGAGAAATTTCCAGCCTCGTGGTATCAGATTAGCTAATGCAGTTCTTGCCTGAAATGTTCCTTTTCTCAGTATTAGTATTTGAAAGAGGTGTAAATGCTGGGAGGCAGTGTGCCTTCCCTAGTTAAGATATATTTTACTGATTCTTTTGGCAGTGTGGTACTGACTCTGACAGGCTTAACTCCCTCTCCCTCCTCCACATGCACTTTGTGCGGTCAGCAAAGGAAAGATCAAATAGGGAATACACCTGTCTTTGTAAAAAAATGTTTACAACCATCAGTGCTGAGTGATGTAACTTTATATCCTCATATAAATTTTGAAGTCCAGATAATACTAATCTGTCTTATCTTAACAAGAAATAACAAATATGTGATTTACTGGATTTTAAATAAAGAAACTTCAGAGAACCACTTGGAAATGAGAAATCCATTTCTGGTGTAGGTCTTCTTGGACCTTCTTAGATGTCTCATGCAATTTATGATTTTGCTCCAGCAGTCAGGATAGTATTCCTCAGTGAGTCACTTGTTAGGATTTGTGTTGAGTATGCTTTTCATATCTGTCTATCTGGGAGAAAAGTATTTGAGTATTTGAAGCCAGGATCCTTGATTCAATAGCCTGACTGTTAATATTTCCATCAGAAAAATCTTGACTAGAAATTTTAATCAGTGTTGGAAGCAAGCTTTTTCTTGAATTCACATCTGCCACAGGCAAACTGATACCAGTATGTCCCAGTAATAAATGCATCTGATGAAATAACACAAGTGTGGTCCATTTGCAGTACAATTGCAGAGGAAGTCACAGCTGCTTTTCCCTTGGCAGCAGTCATGCCAACCAGATGAAGTCCATGTTGTTACAAAGGAGTCTGTGTTCTTTTCCTTAATTACATCTTTATTGCACAGGTCTGTGTGTGTTGCAGTTGCAGCAGAGCCCCTTTGTACACTGAAGGTCTGTCTTCTGTCACTGCCAGTTCATTTGAGTTAGTTTTTATCTTAATCACTTGCTTATTTTATCTTTTTGTCACTGTGCTCTCTCGTTGCACATTTATTTCCAGCAAATACAAAATACACAGAAATCTCCAGTAGGTGACAAACAGAAACGTTTTAAATCTCTTTGTCCTTAGGGAGTCTACCAAAAAGAGTAGGTATTGTGTACATCCATTAGAGCCCTGGTATCCACGTGAGATGCAGCCATCTTGCTGGCAGAGCTGTCAGCACACATCAAATTGATGCAGCTAGTCAGGTTGGATGGGGGCAGACTGAAAAATATGGGACTTCTATAATGTGAATATGATGGAAATCTTATGTTGAATACTGAAGAAAATCTTTTTGTTGCTGTGGAATATTTCGGGGTTTTTTTTATTTTTAGTATCGTTAGATCTAAACAAGGAATCATAATTTGTAGTTTGTCTCAGCAAAGCTTTCACTCTTAGTTCAGCACCAATAGGTGGTATGGATTAAGCTTTCTTGTAGGGGAAGAGAAACTGCTTTTGCTTGCAACTGTTTTCCTTTTTTTCTTTTTATTTTTTCTTGTGCCTTATAAGTTACTCTTTAACCTGTTGGTCATCATCAGTTCCTTTTTTGAAATCTCTGGGGCCACAGCATGTTGTGATAGCATAGTGGCTGTAGGCAGTAGTAGTCCAGGGGAATGAAAAATTACTTCATTGTTTTGAAACAAGGCATAACAAGACATTAATGTAAACTTAAATTGAAGTCCTTTCACACATTCACTGCTTTGAAAATTTTCCATTTCATTTTGGTAGTTGTGGGTTACCATCCATAGAGTGTGCTGGGTACAGATAGCCAAATACCAAATATATACAGAACTACAAGTTTATCACATAAATTAAATCTCTTGCTTCAGTGGTGTTAAGAACAGTCAGGTTTTAAATATCTTGAAACTTTTAAATGAATTTTCATATTATTCTAATTTTTGTTAGTGCCTATTCCATATTAGATGTGTCTTTCAGGCATTTGTTTTTGTAAATCAGAAAATAGCATCAGTCCCTACTGAGTTTTAAATGTGAATATTTTCATGATTTTTGTCTCTGCTGGAGCTAAGACTGCTATGGCAAGAGAAAAGAAGTCTGACATGGATGGAACCAGTGGGCTCACTGAGGGATGAGCATATCATTTTGCCTAATGATTCTTTAGAGCAGAACTGTGTAAGAGAAGGTCACCATATAGAAATAGGGACCAATATTCTCAGAGTGATATCACTACAGTGTTGTTCTCTTAGCTGGGGATTCTTAGAGCTCCATGCAGTGTGACATCTGAGATTGTCATGTTGCCCTCTGAGGAAATTGCATTAATTAGTGTGATGGTACGACAATTAGAACATCTTAAATTCCAAACAAATATTTCCTGTCCAGTAATCTGTTTCCAGTATTTCCTATTTTCCTTATTCTTTGTTTCCAACTCCTATTACATGTAAGTTTGTTCTTCTGGAACAATTCCCTGCTGACTGAAATGCATTATCTTGTGCAACACCATAAAATGTTGAGAATTAACTACAGCACTTTCATTTTTTTTTTTTTAAATAATTGCATCTTTTTGGAGGTGTGACTTGCTTATTTGGTTCTATTTCAGATAATTTGGGAAATAAATTAATTTTCTGTCTGCTGAAGCCAATCCATTGAATATAGTATATTGCATGGTTCTTGGCTTTTGGGAATGCTTGGTGGAGTTATAACTAAACTTTGAAAACTAATGCTATTAAACGATACAATGTTTATTATGCTATCTAACTGATGCTTTCTGGTAAGGAAAATGAATTGACATTCGGTTTATAGTAATTTTATGATTACAGTTGCTCAGGCATGCTCGTGAGATACATATCTAACTTAGTTATTCAGCTTTCTATAATGTTCAGAGAGGCTAAGCATTTCAGTCACTCGTGTTTATCTTTGTGGTCTTTCAGTCAAGGACAGGGGCATTCACCGACTGAAGGAAACAAAGACAATTTAAGGACTATATTCAAGTCACTTAATATGAACATTACAACCACTTCTTCACTGAAGAGAGAAACTGTAAAATCTCTGATAGCCAGGAAGAGCATAAATCCTCAATTGCTCTGTCTCTTGAAGGTGAATGTTTAGTTGTGACACTGAGCTTACCCGAAGCTGTAGACCAAGTAGGAAGACCCAAAAACAGAATCAACCTAGCAATGGAATTGCACCTTAGCCTTCTGGCTCTTCAACACCTCCTCACCCCTCTCTTGCATTTTCTTACCCTGTCAACAGTAATACCATGGTGTCTCCTATTTTTGAAGGAAATGTGGTAGCAGTCCCACTTGTATAAAACAGGATAATAAATGAAGCTGTAGTACAGAGCATTGAGTAAGGAGTCAGTATACTAGATCCTTTTCCTGGATCTGCTTTTGAACTTATGAGGTTTCTTTAATATAGTCACTGTATGTAAAGACAGATAATGTTGTTTACCTGTTTACCTTGTTAAAGAACTTTCTAGTCTCATCCCAGTTATCACCGTGGGATGTACAGCATTTGTGAGAAAAAGCTTATGAGAAGAGGGGGAAGTTTTTATCAGTGTGGCTTAGCCTAAAGATGGGTGTGTTTTTGTGAGCGATTTTTTTATGTTTGCCTTAAGAAGGTAGCAGATTTTCAGCCTCTGCAGGCAGGCTCTGGTACAGAACAGTGGGATGCCTCAGTGCACAAGTGGCCCAAGGCTGATGCTTGGTGTGAATGTCTTCCAGCTACTTGTGTCTGCTGCCATCGAAAGCACAGAACATCCAGGTTTACTAACAGTGCACTGAAACTCATACAGTGAGCTCCCAGAAATAACTTAAACTGATTTATGCAAACACCTGAACTGTGTTTGTTAAAACTGAGGAAGATGAGGATCAGGGAGTAGTTGCAAAACTGGTGGGGCCAATATTGAGGGTTGAAATCTTTGGTTCTGATGAATTTGGAAGGGCAACTCAAGAAAAAAAGTTGTAATTTGTCACTGGAGGGGGATGTTAAGATTTTGTGGTATTAGTTCAGTATTTGCTAAAATGATAAACTAAATTGTTCTAAAAGGATTTTTGAAATTCCTTCCTTGTTTATTTGCTGATTTAACTTCTTTGCCTACCACCTTACTGATGATTTTGGATGATAAGTTTTCAGAAGACATACTATTTATGTGGAAGTGTGATGGAAAAATGGGCTGTAGTTAACACACAATATCATAGATGTCCAGGTTTTAAAAGTAATGTACAGAACTTTAGATTGAGTACTCTCTATTAATAAAAAGGTTATCAAGGGTAGCAGTATTACAGCTGAATTTATGTTTGTGGATTTTTTCCTCATGTTTCACAAGGATTGTTTGTTTTTTTATACAAATCGCTGGCATATATTTTCTGTTTTCATCACAAGTTAGCATGGGTCTTAATTTTGAGGTAGAATGACTCGTAGACTTCTTTTTCAGTAACTGTAAGATGAGCTCCTATACTGTCTATTAATTGAAAGAGCAGCAGATGTCCATTATGATAAATGACTATTAGTAAGTATTATCGAATTATCATTTTAGTTGTGGAATGGAAGTTGTATACTTGATCATCAGGTAAATAGTAATTTATTTTTGCTCTGTCTTGAAGTGCAATGAGAGGCAAAATTCACCAGTGACTTCCCCAGGATCTTCCCCTCTTGCACAAAGAAGAAAACCACTTCCAGACCCCCTGCAAATACCACATCTTAGTCTTCCACCTGTACCTCCTCGTCTGGATCTGATTCAGAAGGGAGTGGCACGGTCACCATGTGCCAGTCCAACTGGGTCACCAAAGGTGAGTCTTACTGAACCATCATTTCTTGATATAAGGATATTGAGAATTTGTATTTGATTGTTTTCTAGGTGAACTTTCTTGTTTGTTTTGGAAGATGGACTGTTTCAAAACTTTCCATATGCGTTTTCTTTTTTCAGGAGTTAGCTCTGTCCAAAAGAACTTTAATTCCTTCTAGCTTAGGGAAATTTTAGATTAGATCCACATTGATGAAGTCTCTTATCTCTTTCCATAATTCCTTACGTAGTTAAATGTTTCTGGCTGCATGTGTTGGTCAAATGTGACTTCATTTTGTCTGATGATTATATTGTACTTGGTTATGGTCAGAATTTTAAAGACATTGCAGTAATGGATCAGTTCTGTAATAAACTCCGATTAATGAAAATAAATAGAAACTAAAGTTTCCTGAAAATAGATTTAAAGGTCATTATCTCATTAAAATTATATGTTTTCCTCTCATGATGATTTATGATCAATTTCCACAGTGTCCTTACAAGAAAAATATGTGCAGATACACTGCTTTCAGAAGCTTAAATGGCATATAATAGGACTCAAGTTTCAAGGGAAATAATAATGACTCTATAGCTAATAAGTTGTATGCTGTGTTTTGTAAAACAAATGGTACTAAAGATTCAATGATTTTTTGAGTGGATAAGCATGAAGGAGAACAAATACTGTTTGTTGCTCTCCATTACAAGTAGATTGTTTTGTTGTAATTGCTGCATAGCGAGAACAAGTTAGATTTAAATTTTTCATTTTTAGATGATGAATAAAAATTCAAGTTCAAACCATGACTTGAAACCCATGTGCTCATAATAATCCCATTTGAAGTAGCTATTTCTTTTGTCAGGTTTTTACTTTAAGCTTGAAAATCAACATCTTTTTAAGATTCTAGTGGTTTATAATTTAGAAGAAAAAATAGAAGTTTGAATAATTTCTTTAATCTTCTTTCATAATTTCCTATATTATGCAGAGGAATTTGTAACACACGGAAGATATACACAAAGTCATGCCACATGCATTAAAATTAATTTTACAATAGCATTTTTTACAGAGTTCATGGCTTTAAAAAAAAAGAAAACCAGAAATACCATTAATGCTGCTTTAATATTTTGAAAATTCTTTTTTCTGTGAAACTTTTCCTGGAAAAAAAATAATATTTGGGGAGTATAAGGAAAATAGAATGAAGGCAACAAAGAATAATTTCATACTTAAAAAATTTTCATATTTAAGAAAAAGATGTTTTAGTCCTGCCAAAACTGCTACTTCAGTCAAAAAAACTTTTCTATATTTCTGCAGTTAAAAATTATAGTTTATAACTAAGCTATAACCAAAAATCTGGACCTAGCTGTTATGTTCTTGTCTTGACAGTGAGAATAACTATTTTTCTTAACTAACAGCTGAATGAAATGCTTCTTTATTTAGTATACTGTCCTTTTCATATGAATAAACCTGTAGATAAAATAACTTTATTTTCAATTCAAGTAATGTGTTAAGAATAATGTATGAAGAATAGTGCTGGGCTAACCAGTGAAGCGAAAGTAAATGTTATTATTACTTTAAAACTTTTGTGACACCCATTTCTTAAAGTGGTAATAATATATGAAGGCTTACCAAAGTTGGAGAAAATTACACATTCCAAGGGAAATAATCTTCCCTGCCTTTCTTCTGGTAGCTGGAGATAAAACATTCATAAAAACCTGGTCCAACTGCTACTTTGTAAAAGACCATTTATAAACCATTCTTAGTGAGAATGTTTTGGTTTTGTCAGATTTGTGATCTTAGAAACTATGCAGCTACCTGTATAAGTTTTTTTCCTGATAACTTGGTTTTCAATCTTTTAGTAATAGTATACATGATTTTAGAAAACATTTAACCATTTATGATGTAATTCAATTCTGAGAAAGGAAGTATTTTGGCAAAAGTTGTTTGCAGATGAGCTAACTGCAAATATAACTGCATACTAATTATCTTGTTACCTGAAAAAATGAACTGCAATTAAACAAATTGGGCAGTCTAACAATGCATGTCATGCAGAGATTGGAGTCATCTCTAGGTATATAATTAAAAATGAAATAATTGTTTCTTCTTCTACTTTCTTCCTAATCATTGATCATTGTTTTTTGTGCTCATTCGCTGTCACCAAGTAATTCCCCTGGGATATTGGTTTTGCTTTGTTTGGGGGTTTTTTGTCTGCATCAAGAAGTCTGTTTTTTCCAAGCATTCCTCAGAATACATTTCGGCAGATGAATAAGTGATTCAAATAATCAAAGCCAAGGATACTGGAGAAACTTATGGGCCAGTTAAACATACCTCAGTTAGTTGTCTTTTCTGCTTTCCACTCCTTCTTTGCATTACTCATGAACAGCAGAAATGGGGGCATGCTTTCTGAACAGGGGCCAGGTTGTCTACAGAATGCAGATGTTTAACCTACTGGCAAGTGCTCTTGTGATGCCAAGAAAATATCTCCATTAGGACTGGTAAAGCCACACTTGATCGTCAGAAATACTCATGCCTGTATCTAACTTTCCTTTCTTTTAACTTACTGTGTTGTTTAGTCTTCTCCTTGTATGGTGAGGAAACAAGACAAACCTTTGCCAGCACCACCACCTCCCTTGCGAGATCCTCCACCACCCCCACCAGAGAGACCTCCACCAATTCCACCAGACAACAGGATAAGCAGACACCTGCATCATCCAGAAAGTGTGCCTTCCAGAGACCAGCCGATGCCCCTCGAAGGATGGTGTCCCAGAGATGCATTTGGGACAAGTCAGTTGGTAGGATGTCGAGTGGGGAGTGATGCTTCTCCCAAACCAGGACTGACTGCAATTTCAAACGTGAATGGAAGGCACAACCGCGTAAGTTCTGATCCGGGATTTATGAGGAAACACAGACGTCACGAGCTGCCTGCAGAAGGTGCCAAGGTATTTCAGATGAACTGGATGTTGAATCCTTATTTGATACCCTCTTGCAGCATTGTCTTGCATTGGCTAAAACGCTGTTTATATTGGTCAGTGTTGACCTGTGGTTTCTGAGTCTTTACTGTTGATACTTCGTACTGAGCTGATCATAAGGAAATGGTTTGTTAAATATTGTAATTTGTAAAGCAAAAGTACATGAGGGTCTGAGTTACAATTTTCACATCAAACCATCAAAAAATGTCATGGAGAGAAAATTCTAGATGTGCTATATTCTTTTAGCAAATCGTCCATGATATGCTGTAACGTAGTTATATAACATCTCAGGTCCACTTTGGAAATGTCGTAGGCCAAAACTGTGTATGCATTTGCTGATGGAATAGATGTTCCAGTTGGTTCTGTTGTAGGTGAGGTGAGGACTTAGTAACCTCTTCAGTTACAAGTATACTTAAATTATCACATATATTGTGCGCATTAGCATAAGAACTAAATATTCTAAAGGTTACTTGCGTTGTTCATCAGTAAAGCTGACTTTCAAAAGAACTTTAAATTAGTCATGATGTTCAGTATACTCTAATGAAGAAGATCTAACTTGCCTTGACCCTAAGAAATATAAAATAAAGCCAGGCTAAATGTAGAATGATTTATTGTGTCTTTACCACTGCCTATATGGGCAGCATCCTTGAAAGTGCTCAGTGGCACAGCCTTTAGCAGAATTTTTTCCTCCTTTGTACTTAAATCAGAACTCCAGTTGCTGGAGTTGTACAGTGTTGTAATTTGTCTATAGCAGTTTGTAACTTCTCTTGGACAAGTGTCCAGTGTAATAGTCCATTTCAGAGTTGTCACTTGAAACATTTCCACTAATTGTCTGGGTTGGTTTGGGTAGGGATTTGCTTGTCACCCACAGGAGAAATATGTTTTCCTGTTCTCAGTTGCATGTCTATAACTATGATGTTTCTTCTGTTAAAAAAAAAGGAAGGATTGTTTCTATATGTTACTTCAAGATATCTGGAGAGGAAAGCTTAGAAAGAATAGTTCTGGCATTGAGCAGCTTCAGGCACTTCCAAGGCCATGTGCAATTGGTCAAGCTTAGCTTTAAAAAGAGATCAAATGAGGATGGCCAAAGAAAAAATTCCTAGTTCTGCTCTAATCAGTTTTATCAAAGCAGCCCAGTAATTTAGTCGTAGATCTTATTAACTCAAAGCTGCTGCTTGTTTTTTGTTTGTTTGTTTGTTTGTTTGTTTTGCTTGAAGACTACATAACTTGTGCTAAGATGAAAGGATTTGTGGTTAAGTCATAATAGTTAGAAATAATTCTTTTTTTCTATTTACTTCTCCCAAGATCACAAGCTATTTAACCTTTCTATCTCCAATTTAAGATGTTTTTTTAATGTGGATGTTTTGGTTATTTTGAATGTACGTTACTGAAATTCAATTACTATTGATAGAAAGTGTTGCCATCTATGATGAAAGGTGCTTAAATTGTCTATGATATATTATATATTTTACTTGGAACTAAGCTGTTGTTTAAAATGCTATAGCTTTCCATCTGGGATACTGGGTTTCTATCTTCAACTATACCTTCATGTAGTATTCTAGTTATGGTCTGGCACAGTTTTGAAGCTGATGGAATGAATACATCTAAAATTAGAATACCCACTCAGTGCAGAAGTGCCACTGTAGTCTGGAAAAGTTTCATATACAAATCTTTAACCAAGTACTGTTTAAACTGTCATCTTCATGGTTATAGTTCTAAGCCATTTGATTAAAGGGAGCAACAGACAACTCTGAATTACCATTTCAGGCTGTATTCACATTCATGAGGGAAACATGGAATGCATTTTCATCCCTGATTTGTATATCATTTGTAATATAAACTTTTTGCTATTGATAAAAGCCAAGAATAGAGAAGACAATCCTGTGAGTATAGGATGGATTCTGGCAGGCACTGTAACACTGAGTTTTAAAAAAATGAATGTTTAGCATACTGTACTTGTTGCTTTTCAATTGCATTTCATCTCTCTCACCTTATGATCTTGAAAACTTAATTTTCCCTCAAGCAGTTCAGCTGTAATGGAGTAGTCCAACTGGTAACTGTGATGGGAAACTTCCTCTTTTGGTGAAGTCTTAAGCTAACACGTTCTGCAGCTCCCGAAAGGGGTGAGCTGAAACAGATATGAGAGGCCCTTCAGATAAAAGTTCTGTAGCATGAACTTGCAGGAAAGCCTTTACCCACAGTCTTCTCAACGTCTGTTGTATAATACCTAGTTGATGACTATCCATGATGAGGAACAGAAGGAGATACCCATTGTAACACTTGTGTGATTTGTAGGTTTTTTCGAATGGTCATCTGATAAATGAAGAATATGATGTCCCTCCACGGCTTTCACCCCCTCTTCCAGCTGTCTCCATCATCCCTAGTATAAAGTAAGTTAACTTTATCTGTCAAAGAAATGTGTTAATTAATGTTTGATAATAGCACTGATTCTCTGGTGCTCAAAGAAAAATGGGAAAATGAAAGAATTTAACTAATATAACTCGATTACATGCTTTCCATGAACTTTACATTCCCTTTGTAAAACCACAGTAAATTGTATTGATTAAGTGGCAGCAGTTCTGATATTAATTGAACGTAGCATGTTTTTATAGGAAAAGAGGCTGAATTGAACAAGGTCTTGCTCATAAGCATTTGGCAGTGGGAGCAGGTTCTGTCTGGTTTTACTCCTAGTATTGCAGCAGAAGTGTGGTCAAAGCTATTTATCACAGGATGATTATGACAGATTCTAGGGAAAGTGCTAAGGGTAAAGAATATGATTTGTCAGTGTTCTGCACCTAATCAAGTCATGCTTTCTAGGCTTTCTGCACAATGAGCTTTATCCAGGGTTCACACCAATGTCTGCTCTTTGCTGTAGCAAAAAACCCATACAGACAAAACCATTTTATATAATTTTAAATAGGATCAACCTCCCTGAGTTCTAAAATATGGTTTGGGAAGTTTTGTCGTTTCAAGTTGCAGACTATTTTTAGTCTTCCAGTAACATGACTGTGTATTTTTTACCAAGGTGTTGCCAGCATAGGAAATATCTTTGGACTCTGAATCACACAGGATTTTGTACAAAACAAGATACATTTGAAGTAAAAAACTTGGAAGTCCTATAATATAGTTTGTCCTTTTTTGTGTTTTTGTAAGGAAATTGGAGCATATCACCATGTTTGATGCTATCCTACAGCTTCTTTCCAGAGTACTACTTGTGATTTTTACTGTTAAATAAAATAATTGGACAGTCAGTACATACTAGTACTGAGAACTTTCTCATTAGTGTGCACCCATTCTGTTCAGTTAGCTTTAACATAGAAAACAAGTGTATTTCAGCTTTTTATTAGTATGCTGTTTTTTCTCTTCCTGACTACAAGAATAAAGGTGCAGTGGAGCACAGACTTTTTTTATTCAGAAACCTGTTTCCAGGTGGAGCAATTGCTGAGGTGAAGTTCTGCATGCTTGCTTTCAGTTCAGAAGGAAATTTTAGAACATTATCCAGACATAGCTGTAATTCAGTGCTGGGATGTAACCTGGTGGAGGGAGGGTATCACAGAAGTACCAGTTGGATACCTCATGTAATCAAGTCCCCTTCTAATCTACTCATTTATAATACAATGCAAAAGCTGGGATGTTCTACACTCTGTAAGAAAGAGGAAACAATAACTCTGATAGAAAAATTAGGAAAGTTTTCATATGCCAAAGCAAATGGTACTCTGAAGAGGGGAAGATTCTTATTTTTGTATTTCATAGTGTGGAAAAACCGTAACAGTCTTCTTCATAAGAATCCCATTTTTTACTCAGATATTTGGAAATTTAGCCTAGAATCAAAGTACATTGTATACAGTATTCACTGGAAGTCCACAGGATATTGTAACAATGTGATGTGGCACACAATCCATGTCAAGCCAATCCAAGGCTAGAATGTGTGACTTCAGATTGGTCAAAAGAAATGTTTTCGTTAACCAAAGTCTTCTGAATAGAAAACTGATGTATTCCAGCAAGAAAATATTCTTCATTTGCTAAAACCAAATTCCACTGACTTTTGAGGAAGAAATTAACTCTCATCTGTGTTTCAGCTTTGTAGTCACACCTTTAAAAAATTACACAGAATGTTTTAAATTTTGATTTTTTAAAATGTAAAATTATCAATACATAACATAGTGGTAAGAAGTTCAGATTTTCTCATTACTAAAATGTCACATGGAATGACTGTTAAAAATAAAAATTGATCATTGTATGTCATTTCTTAAAACACTAATATGTCTATTTTAAATTTATTTTAAATTAAGTTTTTGTTACCACTAGGAAATACCCCAATAATCTATAATACTGTGTGGCAACATGCAGGTGGATAAACTGTGGAGGGAGGAAAAAAAAAAGTCTTCAAAAATAACACGTTCAGTAGGTTTAACATTTACACCAACTACAAAAATTTCTTTCAGAAAGGTAACCCAAATAATACCTAGCACGATTTCATTTGAAACGTCAGAATATTTTTACAGTGTAATTTTCCTTCTTAGCAGTTAAATTGACTGCTAAGCACTCATAAATATGTTGAGCTGTACTTGATTCAAAATACTTTTACTTTCCACAACTGTGGTACTGCAATTAATCTGGTGCAAGTTTCTCATTTTTTCCTACTCTGGAATCTCTGCAGTGTTGTGGATTGAGAGCTA
Organism: Manacus vitellinus; assembly: GCF_001715985.3. NCBI lineage: Eukaryota > Metazoa > Chordata > Aves > Passeriformes > Pipridae > Manacus > Manacus vitellinus. Next base: position 825,516 of record NW_021940122.1, read on the forward strand.
GTTTGTTTTTTACAGCTCCAAGGCATTCTATTCTTTCTAGTTATCATCAATCTGTAATTTCAAACATTTGACTGAAGGATACATTGATCATTTATGAAATGTCATAATCTAAATAACGAGGAGGCAGAATGGCCCTTACTTGAAACTTCACAGTTCTAAAATGCCCCTACTTAACTTTGCTCAGTTTTTACTGATTTTGGTGTTACAAATATGGCTTTTTTTTTTTTCCCTTAAAAAGTACATTAATAGAAAAGCACTGGAGTTCTTTTTTTTTTCTGAAAATGGTGCTGATTCATTTTCATTTTACTAAAGCAATTATTATTAACTGTACTTTAATAATGAGAAGTGGGACTCTTGCTAACCAAACATCTGATTTTTATTTTCCACTCAGCCACTGTGTTGCAGACCCGACATGTGAAAATAGTTATTTTTAATTGGACTGCTGTAATTATGTCAGATTTTTTAGCAGTTTTGATCAAATTGTTATTCTTTTATTAAAAAAAGTATAAAACTTATATGTCAAAGATACAGAACCATTCTTTCCCAAAACTTTAAAATTTTCAAGTTAAATAGTGTTTGTTTTATGCCAGTGAGTAGCTTCCATTTTGCTACATCAGTAGAAAATTGGCCTCTTTGTCTCAAAAGTGCTGTATACCACAGAGATACTTTGTGTGAGGGAGCATCCATTTTTGAGTATGTAATGAGGCATCCAATTCCAAGTGCCTTTTGTAGTCTATAAATGTATTAGGAATATTTAGTTGCTTTGAGGTAGTTGAGGGAAAAGTAGCACCAAAAGGTATTTCTTCTCTTGCTGTCTCTTCTGTTTTGCTAAAAAAATTTGAAGGGGAAACCATAGTTCCATTAAAGCCAACTGTGGTTTGAAAGTCCTGGTTCCCTTGAAATCAGCCTTTGGCATGGCACTTCTCCAGTGACATGAGAAGGAGCATGGCTGGCATGCAGGTTCCAGACATCTGAGAGATGATGCACTGGAGGACACAGTGTGTCCTTACTCATAGCTTGACAGGCCAGTGAGTTTGGGTGCTCAGCTGTTCTGTCATAATTCTCGTTGCATTGCAGCTTGCTCTGTGACAAATATGAGCAGTTGGCAAGTGTTGATTTGATCATGTGGTCCATATAACTTCATAGAATCACATAATGCTCTCAACATAGCACTGATACTTTGTGCAGAAAAGGGACAACTGCACTTAAAACAAGCACTTACAGAGCTTACCAGAAAGCACACCAGGTACTTCAGGCTGGCACAAGCAGCCAGGGAACAGCTGCTAATGAGACAACAGTTGCTCACTGTGGAAGACAGAATGGGTAAGAAAGAAGCAAAATGTTGTTATTGTCACTGAATCATAGAATAGAATTGTGGAATCAACCGGGTTGGAAAAGACCTCCGAGATTACATAAAGTCCAACCCTTGATCCAACACCACCATGGTTGCTAGACCATGGCACTAAGTGCCACATCCAATCTTATCTTAAAAACCTCCAGGGACAGAGAATCCACCACTTCCCTGGGCAGCCCATTCCAATGTCTGATTACTCTCTCACTAAAAAATTCTTCCTAATATTCAACTTAAACCTCCCCTGGCAGAGCTTAAGACTGTGCCCTCTTGTCCTACTGCTGGTTGCCTGGGAACTTAAAAACTTACTTTTCTGAAACAGAGTTTGCTTGAGGCCTTACGAAGTTAAAGCTTTTGTCTGCAATAGGAGGTAATACTCTGCATATGACAGAGGATTTTAGAGTAAGGAGTTGTATTGTACACGTTATGGAGCAGCAGTTCAACTGGCTGTAGTCTTGTCCCATGACTTAAAACACTCAGAATGTAGTAAGGGCCTGCTTGGAATATATCATGTATTTTAGCATAGTCTGAAATGTATTCAGGTTGTGCATTCCTCAGTGCAAATCAAAATGTGGTAAGTGGGGAGATTAAAGGGATTATTTTCAAAACCGTAGTCCTGACCAGACTGAAATACATGGGCTGAAGGTTCATCATGATTAAGTTCTGTGAATCAGTTTATCAGTAAATGATGGAACATGAACCTTTCTCGGAAATACTTCTAATTAAGCATGAGGTGTTGGTTTCCCTGGAGTTCTGGTTACAGCTAAGATGGACATTTTAGTGGCTCAGAAAAAATGAATTCTCACATCTTTTCCTAATTTACCTCTGGCCCTTGGTGCTTATTGGGATAAGAGATTGACATCCAGCCTTTTTATTCAACAAACCAGAATATAATTCTGACTTCCAATTTTTAAAGTGTTTCCACTTAAGGAGTAGAAAGGGGAACTAGAGAATATATAAATACAGTGTACTGGTCAGTTTTGTATTCCTTTGTACACAAATCTTATAAGGATGTAAGAACACTGAAGTACTGTAAAGTTAATTATAGAAAACTTCACCAGCTTGATAAACAGATGCATGTTTCATCTCTCTGCTTATAATGACAACGTTCACTGTTTAGTTACAAAAAACCTTATTTTTCTGTATGATTTTGTGTAGAACAATAGAGTTAGTCTTAGAACAATAGAGATTTAATAATTCAGTTTGATCTTGAAGCAATTTCAATGATGATGGAGAAAATGAGATAGACATCTAGCAGAACAATGCAAAACAGATTCAGAGTCAAATATCATTACAACTGGAGTAAATTGAAAGAGAAGTGTGATTTTTTAAAAAAATAAAAGTTGTGAAATAATAATACGAATGTTTAGGACAATTTTAGGACCCTAATGAAGAGTATATTAGCTATATGTTAGTACTCTAACTCTTCTACTGCTTTACAGATCTTTACCTTTCAGATATTACTCACATAATATTTACAATCTGGCAAGTATTTTCCTTACTTTAAAGGTAGGAAAACAGAGACTTCACTAGTGTGAAGGACTTTTCTAAGGCTCCACAGTATTCAGAAGCAGGAGACTTGGAACTCATGTCTTTAATAATAGCTCCAAAACCAGTAACAATTTCTCAGCAGAGAAGGGGAGTTTTTTCCCCCAGTAATAGGGGAAAAAACAATAAGAGGGCTTCAAACAATACTACTGGCCTGGTTTGGTCAGTATTGGACATTCCTGGTGTAGTGATTAATATTTGTAACATTACTATCTGCAGAAGCAGCAATTCAATTTGTAATAATTTTCTAAAAAAACACAGGCTTATATCTTTGTATTTGTGTGTGTGTGTATATATATAGATGTATATCTTCAAATATATGTATATAAAAAACCCAACATCTCCAGAACATGTTGGATTGCCAGTAAGAATGATTACACAGCCACAGAAATGAGATAATTTGTTCTTTGTTGGTCTTTCAACTGTCTACCTGAGAATAATACAGATTTCTCATTGTCCCACTACATTTTTACATTCTGTTCCTCAAAGGTCTGAACATCAGTGACACAAGCCTCTTGTCCATCTAAGAAATCAAGGATGGAAAAAGCAATTTCACACTGCTTTGCTGTGGGAAATTTTGCTCCCTCTGCACAACGTGGTTGAAAACTGCAGTATAGAGTTTGCAGTTGAGCACCATAAATGTTTTCATCTGTCTTTGGCTACTATGTCTTTGCAAAAGAAGTTGGATTCCCATCTTTCCAGAGCTTGTTTGTGAAGTCAAAAGTATAGCTGGTTGAAGGAAACCATATGAGAAGTTACAAGTAGGTAGGGAGCTCTAGGCTTTGAATATATTAAAAAAAAAAAAGGCAGCATATCTGCCCTCTTCTTTCTCTGTTATTTTTCTTTCTCCCTTTTTTGTGTATTAATTAATTTGGTGACTGGCTAGTACTCCTGGTTGTTAGTTATTTGACTTTGTTCACAGAGTACGTGGTTGTTCTGAAGTTGTGGTATCATCTACAGTCAATAGCCAAAGATTCCTGCTTTTCCTTTGTGGAGAAGTGTGCTCTGTGAGTCAGGAGCTGCTTGTATTGAAAAAACTGGGAAATAGGCCTGGCCTGTCATTTCAGCTCTTGCCCTTATGATAAAATCAAACTAATTAGACTACAGTAAAACAAATTGTGTCCTTCTTATATTTCCTTATAGTCCTTAAAAACTTCCTTAAATGGTGTATGAAGTAGTATCTTGTAATGTAGCATGTAGTTCAGCTCAGGGGCCACGAGCCATACTTTCAAGCCACGAATCCAGATGACTGTGGATGCATTGCACATCTTCATTCAAGGTCCTTCCTCTGTTGGCTTTTTTTGTGGCAAAGCATAAAGGTACTATTTGCTGCATAATGTAATAGCCAGATGATACACATACTGCTCTTTATGTTTGTCTAGTATAAGAATCAAACTTCTCTTTGTGGTTTTCATGTATGATCAAGCTGAAATTAGATTTAATCCTTAATGTAAGCTTTTGTATTTTAGATGTTTTGTGAGTTTCCTATTTATCTTGACATATTGGAGTAATTGCTGTAAACAGAGCGGCTCAGTGTATAAAAGAGTAGATGATGATAATTGCTAGACCTATAACCGAGCTACTTTCTGAAGGCCGAAAGATACGTTTAGCTGGTTAATAGCTAACAAAATTATTTTCTCAAGACTGCCCACTAAAATTAATTTTTTGCTCATCGTTCTCTTTACAGTCATATAGCAGAAAACCACAAAGTAGGAGTTAGGGTTTTTTTTTTTTTAAAAAGAGATCTCATAGCCAACAGTGTTCTCCACGACAGAAATTGTTACCTGTAAATGGAGATTGTAAAGTCTACTTCTGTCCTGGGCTCCCACTGCTTTCAAGAAGTGATATAAATCACTGTCTGTGATGACAATTAAAGACAGCATTTGTCTGAAGTAAAACCAATTTAAAACACATGCAAATTCCAGGAGTTTTGTAGTATTAGGGGTGGTACAAGACCGCACTGAAAGGGTGAGTGTCTGCTGCATCACTAAGCCCTGCTCAATGCTTTATGCCCTGAATTAACTTTTGTTTAGTTCTTTTGATAAGTGCAAACAGGTTAATCCTTCCAAGTGCCTATTTAGTACTCTAATTCTTTGCAATTCTCTGCTGTGTTGTGCTTGCTTAAAGTAGCTGTTTAACTCTCAGGTCAGCTGCCCTTTTCTCTGTGCATTCTTGGTGACAAAAAAAGCCAGTAACATTGCAAGTTTGGTTGTCGTGGTGTTTTTGTCTCCTTATATGTAGCAGACATTTATTAAGGATGTTTGAGCTAAAGAAGAGTATTCTCTGTATTATCTGAGGTCAAGTGCGTAACAGTTAAAGACAAAACAATCTCTTGTGTCATCTCCTTAGGTGCCCTGGTCCTTCAGCAAATTCTCTGTCTGATAAATCAAGGGATCATACAGATGATGATGATGAATACAAAGTTCCTTCGTCACATCCTGTAATACTGAGCTCACAACCACCTCACGGTCATCATATAAAACCTCTTGCTCGGTAAGGTAATTTAGCAGCCTTGAAAGCAACTTATTTACAAAGCCACTGCTTTTTCCAATATTAAACTGGATTCAATGTTTCTAAAGGCTTAAGCTTGCCTGCCTTCTGAAATGTCTTATCTTTCCAAGCTCAAATTACTTATGCTTCTGTTTCCTTTGACCACCACCACCACCTGTGAAGGTCACTTCATTGTATCTCTCTTGTGTCAGAACTGGATATTTTTTGCTTTTGAGTACTATTTCTGCAGATGATCCTTTTTTAACCCTTAGGCTGAGGTTTTCTAAACTGACCAGGAGATTCAGCCCCCACATCGCTTTCAAATTTAGTTTTAAGGAGAATTTTGTGTCTGAAATTCCCAAAGTCAGCTTTGAAAATCTTAAACTTTAACATTTTATATATAATTCATTTTAAGAAATGATGCAGTACTGAAAAGTATGTGAACTGGCAGCTGTATGTACATACTTTGATTCTCTTTTTGTCCAATGTGTAGGATGCCTTTTTATCTTCTTGAGCCTGTTTGGCAGCATGTTTTCTTTGTGCTTCTCAGGAAAAGAACCTTTTTTCAATACAAGTGGAATATATCTCCTTAGCTTTAAATGTGTTCTAAAGCACTATCTCCAAACTTTCACAGTTCTGAATTAGTCATGAATTATGGCAAGGAGATTTGGAGCCAAGTGACATGGCAACTGAAAGCTGTGTCATTCCTGGTGAACTTGGACTTTGACTCATAAAATAGTCTGAATGGCTGGAATTAAGTGAATAAGTCTTAGAAATAAAAAGGGGACAACTTTCTACTGGTCTTGTAGGTCAAAAGTATGATATTAAAATCGAATATTGATCTAAAAAGTTTAGATTCTTCTGTGATTAAAAATTGCAGTGACATATAGCCATTTTTTCCTCTGTCAGAATGTGATTCAAAGACCTACCATCAGTGAAGCCCAACATGTCTCTCAGCCTAAAATTAACCAATTATAATTTTTAGACCTCTTTAATCAGAACTTAAAAGAGGTAGAAAAAAGGTCATAGTATAATTACTCCTTGCATGTAGGTTAAAAATTCACTCTTTATTAGAAATGCTGATCCAGTCTTTACTGCATAGGCATGAATATTACACAGTTGTCTAAGCTTTATGAACTTGAGTACTTAAATATTCTTATCTACAGTATGAGACTTTAAAAAAAAATCAATGCTGAATAAAACTGTCAAGGTTGGCTGAGCAAAAAAGTAGGAAATTAAAAAAAATTCCAAGGTCCTAATCCTTTTTACCTATGCCATTTTTTATGGGATTGTAACGTGCTTCTGCACGGGAATGTCTTTTTGTGCCATGTGAAGTCATCTAATAGAGGCTGAGCTGCTTGCATGACCAAAGTTACTCAGGATGTAACCCTTCTTAGGCAGAAAGTTGTCTGCAGCAGAACAGAGCAGTATGTGGGCAGATTACCTTGGTTTAGCAGCTTCTGAGGACTATTTGGGTTAGTAAGTATTGTGGTGCAGTAGGAGAGAGCCTGCAGAGGGGACCAGTTGACTCCAAGGACCCCACATCCACACTGTATGTTTTGGGAAGCTTCAGATTCATACAAGCCCTAACATGGTCCCGTGGCTGGAGTGCCCTTTAGTAATTGCAGCCCACGAGATGAGCTCCTGCAGGACATCTTTTGAGTTAACATCACCCAGAAACAGTTGGGTCTGCATGGTCTGAGACCTCTGCAATGTAAAACAAAGTGCCAAAAAGGGGGGGGGGGGGGGGATGATGATGCAAACTGAAAGATTCTTGAGAAAATAACCAGCTGGGAATATAGAAAGTCATCATTTTTCTTTAGCCTCTTTTGCAGAAAGAAAGAATTGAGTGCATTCAATTGGCTGGTACAGGATTTTAGCAGACCCTTGGAATTATTAATAGAGGCTGTAGATGGAAAGCTTAGTTAAAAGTTTTTTGCAGTTTTTACTGTGCACATGGTGGGGTTTTTTTGGCATGAATCCAGGACTTGGTACAGAAAAAATACCTCAGTTTGCCATTTAGGTTGCTCCATGATTAAAACCACCAACTCTTCTTATTATACATTCTGATAAGAATTTTAACTCAAACCATTCTCCTAAGCATTTAAAAAAAAAAAAAAGAAAAAGAAAAAAAGAAAATCTAGTGTTCCATATAGTTACATAGTTAGAATGTCTTCTTTTAGCTGTTTCTGCTTAGATGTGAAAACTGAGATAAATCTTTCAAGAAAGACTCTGGTTTCTGGTTGATGTTGTATTCTTTTAATGCACTTCTTTAAATCTCATGGGGAGGGGTTTTTTGTTTCAAGAAAACTTCTCAGTATTGTTTAGCAAAACTCTTAACAACATTTTTTTATTTTTTTTTAATTGTCATAAATTTTTAACACATTTCAGTTTTTTTCCCCATTATCACTTTCTATTTCTTTCGTAAGTGTTACTTCTTCACTTCTTGCATAGTACTTGGAATTTTCAGTAAGCTAAAGAGCCCCCTAAAGTCTTCTGGATGTTTTATAATCTAGAAACCATGTAATTCTTCCATCCTACTCCCAATTTGTATTGTCTCTAAGACTTTTCACTCTTTTACCAGTAAATGCAAGAATGCTAAAACTATTACAAAAATAATATAAAAAATTATTCCGTCTTAATTTCTGGCAGATCAATTAATTGTCTGCTTTGTTACAGCTGATCATCTCTTCCAATGTATGGGGCAAATTCAGCAATAAGAAATGGAGGGAAATAATTACAGCGCTACTAATTAGGCTACTTTTAGAAGAATGTTACATTATTACATTCGCTATCTTTTCCTAGTAAAGCTTTCTCCAAAAAGGAAAAGGACAGAAGGCTCACTTGTTAGTACTCATTTGTTGCCCTTCTTTTTGGAGTTAACTGTTGATGTAAACAGGTATTTCAGCATTGTTTGTAAACTGATTACTTAACTGGGCTCGTTATGAATTGAATACTTCTGAAGTGGTGCCATGTTAAATTACTTTGCTGCCTGTGGCTAGTTATATTATTGAAAATGCAGAACAGATTAAAATTAAAGTAGAAAATATTCTTAATTACTTAGTGTATATGCTGAGGAGTCTAAGGAAGTGTTGCATCCACTGCATTTGAAAGATTGAACCAATCTAATATCAAAGATAGAAGCAACATTTCTTCTACCACTTCTCTGGGGGAATGAATTCATAGCAAAATAGCACTTATCATTAGGGTAGTTTTGTTGTTTTGATTTCTTTTTTTAAATCTTGCAGTTATTCTTACATTTATTTCATTACTCCTAGTTGTAACTCTGGGGACCACAAACACAATTTCACTTCCTCTTTCCTGTTTATGTATTCTAAATGATTCCAGACCTTTATTTCATTCCTCCTTTCCATATGGCAAAAGCTGATATGCGTATTAATACTATTGGTAAAAACCCAAGATCTGAAATTTTAGCTAACTCTAGTAGATTTCCCACTATTTAGTAATAATGGTGCATGGTGGGTTGAGATTTTTATTTTTAAGATGGAATTGCTTAGCATGGTGGCCTTTTTCCAAGGAAACTGTTTTTTTCTGAATATGCAGGGTCCATGGTTCCAGTGACAGGACTAATTTCCTAGTTCTTTCATGTTTCTTTAAACAATATATAATATTCTGAAAAGGCTTGTTCTATGTTTTTCCCTGCAATATTTGAACCAAGTCATCTTACAAAAATAAACACCAGTGTTTTTGACAAGATTATAGGCACTTTGTACTGTTTGGTTGGATGAGTTTCATATTCAATTTGATACTGTTATTTAATTTTGAGAGTATAATATGCTTCCATTTAAAAAAAAATCAGTTAACTGTGATAGAAGTATCAGCAAGACTCAGCTTTTTGATACAGAAATTAATAGGTTCCTGCAAAAGTGCTTTGGATAGTTCAATTTTGGGAGTTTTGGTGGGTTTTTTTTAATGTTTAGCAAAGAGTTTAGTTGAAATTCGTTATTATTAGTGGTGTGTAGTGGAGTTCTGTTTGGATTTTTTTGTTGTTCTTGTATTTGGTTTAATGGCTTTCTGTGTACTTTGGTGTGGATCGTAACCAAAATCTTACACCAATCTCTTTCATATTTCTGCTAGGGAAAATTCAACATCTGGGAAGGCAAAATGGGATTGAGTCTGTGACTTAACTGTGTGAATAAAATAATGACCTTAGCTCTGAAGTGAGGACTGTGTTTAATGTTATTTCTTCCTCTAACTTGTATTGCAGCCTTGAGTAAGTTATTTAAACCATGTCAGTATCTCACCAAGAAAGCAGTATAATCCTTCAAAGCAGTTTTATTGGTGGTTAACCAGTATCTGCTCTCAGTATCAAAGCCCATAAATTTTAAAATGGGCACAGCTTATTATATTTCATTCATTTCCATATACTGAACTACCAACACAGGTACTTGGTCATTCTGGGAATTAATGCTTGGCTAAATGGTTGATTGCTTCCTGCTTAATGTCTGTCTTCAGGGTGTGTGAGAACGGTCAATGTGCTGGAGTAACGAATGGAACACACAGTACTACTTCTGAGATAAAGAAATCAAAACATCCTGAGTTAGGTATGTTTTTACTTTTCGCTGTTTATCAAGAAAATTTGCTCTGTGCTGCTCTAGGGGTACAGCAAGAAAACATTCACTTCTTGTGGTTGTGTCATTCAGGAGATGTCTATGATGCACCTACTCTTCCGGTACCTTTGCCACCTGCACGACCTCCTACCAGAGACAACCCAAAACACAGCTCTTTGCTCAACAGGACACCCTCCGATTATGATCTTCTGGTGCCCCCTTTAGGTTGCAGACTTTTTGCTGATTACATGTAATGGTTAACACTGCCTAGATGAACTAAATGCCATGTTTACTGAAAAACAACCACTGTTGAGTGTGCTAAGAATACCAGACAGGCTATGAGCTAAATATTACAGCTGTAAGTCAATATTTGTGTCAGTGATCTGTACTTGGAGTCTGTCTGTAAGCCCTCACATGAGGCAGACAAAAAGGCACACTAAAACATTTTCCCTAAAATAAATATTAATTGTTTGTCTCTACTAAGAAGTTTGAGAATTGCAATTTTATGTAATACTGGAGGGGTTTTCCTATTGTAGCTTAAATAGTTCCATTAATTTTAACAAATACAAAAATGAAAAAGAGATGGTATTTATGTAAAAAAACCCCAAACCACTAAATTAGTAAGTTTATTTCTGGCATTTTTTCCACTGTCAAGGGACAGTTCAAAACTCACTGCTGTATACAGTCACCAAAAGCTATTTTTGCCAACCCTGATTTCTATTCTGTTCTCCTAGATAAAAATCCTTGATCTCTGCATATATACTGGTGCTGTGCTTGGCCACCACCCCTACTCTCACTGACAAACTCAGCTGCATGATTGTGTCTGTGCGGATGTGTCGTCATCCAATTTTCTGGTTCCATAACACCTTTTGAACATCTACCTTGCTCCTGCACTATGTTCTCTCTGGTCCCTGAAATATTGCTGAGTTGCAGGAGAATTCAAGGCAAAAGAACACATAAAAATCACACTGCTTGGTAACTCCAGTCCTGTCTGCACCACCTTTGTGTAAGGGATGCATTCTTTTGCCAAGCTCTAGAAAATTCAGTTTGTGTCTGGAGTTGGAGCTTCAGAACAGCAGATAAAGATAATACGCTGTATAAATGTAGCAGATCCAAGGTACTCAGCACTGGCATTTGTATATAAATATATTTGCTTAGCTGCTGAAACACAGCTGTTACTCTACAATGATAGTCAGTGAAGCTTTCCTTCTAATACGTTCTTTGCAATCAAGTCACTAAAAGCAATCCCTTCTCCCATCCCAGAAAAGAAACTGAGCTCTGCAAAAGGTCAGTCAGAGCATGTTTTAGAAGAGGATTGTGTGTAGTACAATCCTAGCTTTGCAGTTTCATTACTGGAGTCACTGAACTGCTTAGATGAACCCTGGGAGTAAAGGCCTCAGCAGCCAGAGAAAAATAAAGTTTAAGCTTCATTCTTTATTATGCAGTTCTTAATGAAGTTTTGCTCATCTAATAATTCGTTTCTGAAATGCAGACGAAGACACATTTGATAACTTGCCCCCTTCACTGCCACCCCCACCACCTCCTGCTCGGCACAGCATGATTGAGCACACAAAACCTGCTGGCTCAGGAAGCCGACCTTCTTCAGGACATGAACTCTTCCTTCATTCTGGTAGGAATACAGAGGAAGCAACACTTTATTTCGTTTTCATTTTCCTTTACTTCAGAAGCTTATCTGTTCAGTGATAAAGTTGTCATCAGGCTTCAGAATTCATTATACAAAAATATTAAAAATTCTGGGTTTTTAATGGTGGAGGTGAAGCAACTCAGAAGATAGAAAGACTTCACTTTTCAATATCACAAAGTAATAGAATAAGGTCAATATTTCTATACCAGGCTAAGAGATTTTGGTAAATTGTGCTTTTTTAGTAAGAGTTAAAACTTGTGCCAAATTTTCTGTTGTAGTCTGTGATACTAGTCACTAGATACTTTTGTCAGCTCCATTGTTTTCAATAGTAAACCATAATTCATGCTGTTTATTTTCAATTTGAAACTTGTGGAGAAGCTAGAAAATAAGGGAAAAGAACATTCTGCTTTGTTAGAACTGTTGTAAAATTTTGCCACAAAACTGTATTAGCTGTGAACACAGTTGCTGGGTCCTGGGGTTCATACCCTTTTTGCAAAGTCAAATAACCTTTTTGCTAAGTCAAGTTTTCATCCATCTCTCCATGTAAATCCCTGTGACGCTTTCTGTGTGGTATTTTGCTTGTGAAAGGTAAAAAAGCTACTTTCACAATTCATGATTTTTGTCTCTGAGTTACTTACTGTTTATGATACAGATTACAACAGGATTTTTGTGGTTTATAGTGCGTGGCTGTGAAGTGAATTTTTTTTTTCTTTGTGTGAGCTTCCTAAAGATGTTGGCGTCTTAAGTTTACTGTGAATATTTTCAGTGATGATCTACCTTGTGCTATGGTTAGATGTCATCTTCCCTTTATCTGTTTTTATTAGGAGCTATAAGGAGAAGGATAAATTGAAATATTTTGGTGGTGGTATCACAGGAAGGCCAGAGTGTAGACGACAAGCAGTCACGTGCAACTCCGTGATGGCCTCACAGGTTGTCAGGTGTTTGGCTGACCTGTGTGAATGGTACTTGCTGTGGGATGAAAGGGAGCTGCTTTAGGTTGAACTGCAGTTACCTTTTATGGAATGTTTTTATTATGTATATTTTGCCATCACTCAAGGCCTGACACTGAGTGATTTGCCAAAGCTGTGTATATTTTATTATGTAAATTCAGCCCAGTGTTTTACTTTCTCATATAAGCCTCTGAATGCATCTAGGTAAAAAGACTCAGCACACTACATAATTTAGAGCTTGATCTTCATAAATACAGGGCCAAGAAAATTAGTTTATCTTCTGCACTTCAAAATAAAAGTAATGTAATCTTCAACAGTCCAGTCTGAATGGGGGGCTCAGTTGTACCATCTGATGCAGAAACACACAATGCACCATTCAATTCTAATGGGAGTGGAGAGGAAAAATAGAAGCCCTTTTTAAGTGTTACTTCCAAATAATCCTAGAAACATCACTGATAGTGTTAAAAAACATTTAATAGCTTTTAAAAAGTATGTGGAATACATATGTACAGCCATGTATTGTTCTTCATATTTGCATAGGGGACACAATCTTATAGCAGCAGTTTTCATTAATCTTAGGAGTGTATGCATCTACTTAGGCACGCATGGTTGTGTGAATTGGTCTTTTTTTATTCATATGGTATTTCGAAAACCATATTACTCACTTTGCATCTTGTCACATAATCTGCTGTAGATGATTTATGATGAGCTTTTGATGATTGGTTTCCCTACAAGTCTTGAGGGTGATTTCTCAGCTACCCATCAGATCCTGTCAGATTAGAATAATAATCTCATCATCAACACCAGCAAAAAAGTTGCACTCACATACAAATACTCTTATGAGTCCAGAGCAGAAGCCAGATCCAGGATGATGCTGCACTTGCTCAGCTGCATCTTTGGTAAAAAAAAAAAAAAAAAAAAAGAAAAAAAAGGAGAAGGAAGACGCAATATACCAGGACTCTGTATTTATCTCATTTTTTTAATTCTGGCCCTGTAATATTTACCCATGGCTGGGACTGTATCAATAGGAAACTCACCCTGCAGTCTATGTGAACTGCAAAACATAGAAGTGTAATGAATCCCTAACCAAACTGAACAGCTGGGATATTTCTGATTGTGTTGCTTCAGGCATTGCAACCTCTCCCATGCTTTGCCAGCCACAGTTCAGTGTCAGTGTGGGGTAATTGAAAAGTACCTCATGGATGTGAACAGAAGAGTTACAGTCAGTGTGGGATAGACCAACTTTGAACTGTGCTCTTGGTGTTTGCCACTTCAAAACATGCTTATATGTGTAATAAGCTAATGCTAATTTGGATGTATATGTTCCATATGCATGTGCTGTTGGGGGAGACCTCTGGGTTCATGGTTCCTCTCTGTGAGGGGAGGCTATTTTAATCCTAGCTTCTTTGCATCAGCCATCCCTCAAATAATAATTCTAATTGTTCTAAGATACCTTTTTTTGTTCTGGTATTACAGACCCCCATTTTGATCCAATAACTGGTCATGCTCCTTTACCACCTGCTCGTAGAGTACCTGGAGAAAATGTCAAAACAAATAGGACATCTCAAGACTATGATCAACTTCCCCCATCTTCAGGTAAGGCAAAAAACTGTTCTTGTAGAAAATTACAGCTTTATGAAGCAAATAACTTTCATCTGTAAAGTCCAATGAGTTTTTTGTCATTCTGGGCATCAAATGGCAATGGTAATACTGTTCTACAGAAGTATGATATTATCAAAGGATAACAGAGATTAATGTTCTGCAGTCCAGGTAGAAGTGGCTACCTGTTGTCTGTTGGTGTAGATACTGCAGCATCAATTTTATCAACTGCCAAACTGAAGGCTTATGTGACTTCTAGTTTCTTATTTCTTGAGAAAAGCAGGGATTTTTCTGCCACCTTTAATGCTGACAAGAGATCAGAAGTCCTGCAAGGAGCCCAGGCATCTAGTTTTCAGCTTTCATTTCTCCTTAAAAAATAGTAACTTCACTCTCTAAATTATTATTATTTTCTGGTCTTTTTTGCTAATATGTTTGTCTGAATTTCTAAGAAAATTTTAAGAAGTTTCTTAATAAAATGACAAAAACCAAACCCACTTAAAATTGTCTTCCTTTTCAATGGAACAGCTACAGTAGAAGCAATTCCTCTGCCAAAGAAATTTCCCATATGGTTTTCAGGTAACACGAATAGTATTTAAAGAAAAACTACTCATATTAATTAAAATAATAACAGAATGACCTGTATTTCAAAGTAATTTCACCAATTTTTAGACAAATATTCTTTCATTTAGATGTGCATGGTACATGGGGAAGGGGAAGGATTGTCCCACCTACATTATTTTGCTGTGTGGAGAGACCACAAAAAGAAACAGCAAAGTGATGTTTTGGACCGATAATCATTCTCTAGATAAGAGGAAGTTGTATATGAAGACTGCATAAAGAAAGGAAGGAACTCTAGTCTTTCAGCTATAACCATCACCAGTGTTCCCAAGTGGAAAAAAAAAGATAAATTTTATTAGTAGTAATTATATGTTTCCTTCTCAGGAATACATAGTTTCACTCTGCTGGGGTACAGGAAAAAAAGAATATCGTTTCCAACTTAAATGATGGGAAATTTCTGTACCGCTCTTCAGGCTGGCTTATTTTTTAATGAATAGCATAATTGAGAATTAGTGTGATGCCTTTGGTAAATGCTATCACTTTTGAGAGAATACCTGTACAAATATGAGTGTTTATCTTTTTGTTTCCCTTTGTTAGAAAAAAAAGAAGGGTTTATAGTGTGTGTTTTATATGTGACACTGTGAGGGATCTGTGTGTCTTACAGTGCTAAACTGATTTATTTAACGTGCTTCAAGTTCTCTTATAATACAGATTAAGACAATGATGTAACTACTTTTAAAGCTGTGGAGTTTTCTTGCAATTCTTGCAATTCTGTAGTAGAACAATTTTTAATTTTTCTCAGTTACTGCAGGCTGCTTGCTGCTTAAGAACTTAGAGCTTTCTGATGTCACTTAATACATACTTTTCTATCTGTATGTTTCCCACGGCCATCTTCTAAAACACGTGTCAACTTTTGCTATAAATATCATTCTAAGTCAGCACGATGTGCAGCAAGATATTCTGTTTAATTTCAATTAAATGAAAACTATGTGATAGATCATGTCATTCTCTTAATTGGAAAGTTGTTTTCACAGTGGCAGTAATTCCAAAGGATAGAACTGATGAGCTTCAGGATGAACTGGTTCACCTTCATCTATGATTTAAAAAGACAATGTAGAGAGTGTAGCTGCATTCAGAACCTTTGCATTTATTCTGAACTAATCAGTTCACTTAGGAAATTCTTCAATTCAGTGCTTTTGTGAGGCAATTCTTTGAACTAGCTGGAAAAGAAATGGAGTTCACTCTAAAATCTAATTATAATTTAGCCACTGAGTCCCTAGAGTAGCATGGGGTGTCCTTTAACTTCTCTACCTTACTTTCACTGTTTTTGAGATTGCTGTCATGATGTTTAACTGAATTGTTAATGTGTAATGAGAAATTTATTCTAATTCAGCCAGGTATCCTGTATTGAACGCTTAAATAGTACTGAGCTATGCAACTAACTACTCCAAAGGCATGGTTTCTCAAACTTTTTATATACAACTGTTTAAAATTATTACAGAAAGAGCAAGAGAAGGAGATAAGACTTGGGGGTGCTGGTGGATGAGAGGCTGGACAGGAGCTGGCGATGCAGACTTTCAGAGCCCAGAAAGTTAATTATATCCTGGGCTGCATCAAAAGCAGCATGGGCAGCAGGTCGAGGGAGGTGATGAGATTCCCAGCATAGGAAGTACATTGACCTGTTGGAGCAAGTCCAGAGGAGGGCCATGATTAGAGGGATGGAGCACCACTCCTATGAAGACAGGCTAAGAGAGTTGGGAATGTTCAGCCTGGAGAAGAGAAGGCTTCATGGTGACTTAATTACAGCCTTCCAATACCTGGAGGGAGCCTGCAAGAATGCTGCTGACTTTTTACAAGGGCGTGTAGTGGCAGGACAAGGGGGAATGGCTTCAAACTAGAGAGGGCAGATTTAGATTACCTATTAGAAAGAAATTCTTTACTGTGAAGGTGGTGAGGAAAGGTTGCCCAGAGAAGTTGTGGATGCATCATCCCTGAAGTGTTCGAGGCCAAGTTGGATGGGGCTTAGAGCAGCCTTGGGATAGTGGAAGATGTTCTTGCACATCCATGTCAGAGGAGTTGGAACTAGATGATCTTTAATGTCCTTTCCAACCCAAACCATTCTGTGATTGTGTGATATTACCAATAGTTAGCATATTTTACCTAAGCATAGCCAATGATAAGACGGAAAGGAAAAAGAAAATTAGGCCTCTAAGATAGATATATTTTGCTGAACTTAGCTATTCTGTAAGAAATGGATTCAAATGGTTAGTTAGGTATATTTGCCTGCTGCCTGTTCACTCACATGGTCTGATTAAAACACTTGGCATGTAAATTTAAATTCCTTTACACAGAAATATTATTTCAGGATGGATTTCAATTAACATTAGGGGCAATAATGTGTCATGGTAATGTAGAATACGAAGATGATGCCTAACAGCTTGATGGAGTGATGTGTGCAGTGACTCCTTTCTCATTTTCTCCCTGCTCTCTGAGTTAGTGCAGATGTCCCCTCGATATGCTTTGTTCCTGTACCCCAGTCAGATTGGATGTAGCTGCTTGCTGCTGTTCAGCAGAGGGCCTCCATCACCTGCTTCTCTGATGCTTCTCAGCCTGTGAAAGACCATGGAATGTACAGGAGAAGGAGCAAGGGAAGAAAAGAAGGGCATTTCACAGCAGAGAGGAGTGGACAGTTGTCATCGTTACAAATAGCCTCTTCCCACTGTGCCACAGAGCCCTCACTACTTTTTCCATGCATTTTGAACATTTATTAAATGGGCCTGTGTCTGCCTTTATACTAACCAAGGGTTAAATCTAGTGCTGATTTACAGAAATGTGAGTGATAGAGGAAGCTCCTTGCTGTAGAAACTGTTAATTGAATTACACAATTGGAAAATCTATTTGAATTTTTTAGTTAGACATCTGTGGTGGCTGGAACATCAGAGAGGATGGGAGTTGGGAAGGAAAGTCCTGTTTAATACCTCTATCTCAGTGTCCAGATGGACATGCAGCTTAGGCTTAGTATCTTTAAGCTCAGGATCCAGTATGATACCCAGCTTTAGCTAAAATTTTATATGGATGTGAAGATATTGAAAGAGCTGTCAGCACTTAAAAAAATAATAATGGGAATTGCGAGAGAGAGTGCTGAACATCTTAAAGTATCTGTGCTATAGAGAGATGTCACTGTAGTTAGAATAAAATGCCTATACTGCAATTCTGCTGACAGAATTAAAAATGACCTTTCTAAATGATGTGATTGCTTAATAAAGTTTGTTTGAAAGCTTCAGCAAAGGAAGGTTTTAAACAAGAAATAACTTCAGTTTTAAGCCTGTATTAGACTGAGTAGAGAAAAATATATCCTCATGTAACACACAGAAGGATCTGATCTATGCACGAGGAATTTCTTCTGTGCTTCAAGCCCTGGGAAAATTTAAAGTTTGTAAATTAATTTTGTTTCATACTCTAGAAATTAATTCTATAATGAAATGTACATATGAAAATAGTTTGAAATGATTGTGAAAGAAAATTGATTGGTTTTAACTTGATGTGCCATTATTTTAAATATAAGGAATATTCTTCTTTTACAGTCTTGAGTTTTCTAAAATAAATGAAATGAGAAATTTGAACTTGTTTCTGATTTGGTTTTTAGTGATTAACCACATTTCCTGAGCTACATTTAATTTCTCAGACCAGTGTGTTTCATGGATCTTCCACACCTTCTTAGCAGGTTGGATCTGCTTCAGGTGTGTTTATTAGAATGCTTATCATTTACATAAGTCTTCTCATCTTCAGAGAGAAAAAAATCAAAACAAATACAAAATAGCCCTCACTGTCTGTAGGTTGTAGCTCCTTACTATAAATCTTTAATCAAATTTCTTTCAGGCATTTGTAATATGAATATCACCGTCTTGCTAAAAGTACTATTATCTTCTCTGAATTAAGAAGTGGAATGAAATTTTATGGCAACACTCATCTGAATGGATGGAAAAACATTAGACATGACCTAGTGTGAACTGTTTTCGTTCATCTGAAGTGTTTAATGCACTCAGTTGAATTATAGTTCTCTCTATCCAGTGTTATGATAAGGTAGCATGTTATAACAAGAATACTAGAAATATAACATTTCTTCCATCTCTAAAAAACTGTCTCTGAAGTACTTAACACTGCAAAATGCCATTGATGTCAGTGTAAGTAAACAGGAAGTATCACGACCAGAAATTCCTCTAATTTATCTTTATCAAAGTCACTGTTGATGAGACTCTTTAGAACCCTTTTTGAGGGATTAAAGACTTTTTTTAATTTTTTTAATACTTTGCTCTTGAAAGTGTTTTGTGCACTATGCCTGCTTGTATTTAAGCTTCTTACTGGGGAATCAGCGAGGATAAGGAGGTTTCAGTAAAGTACCAAGTTTACTTGAGCACAAAACTCTTGACTCTGAGAAGATTAGCAAGTTTGAATATTAGCTTTTTTTCACCAGCACATCAGGATTCCCAACCACCAGCATCAACTGTGAAAGTAACCTTTCCAGAGAAGATAAGGGAAGGGGAGAAATTTCCAAAGGGAGACTGGAGAGGGAGGATCATGTTCTGTTCCCACCATGAGAATAATTGAACTAGAGTTTTTTTTTTTGAGAAACCAGTTATTTATGTACTTAGGTGTAGCTGTTGTGCATAAAATGAACTGCAATTGACTGAACAGAATCTCCAAGATGTACCAATAAGTGAAGGATTTTTCTCTCTTGGGCACATTTGTCTGGATTCCTCTTCTGCAAAACTTACAGTCTTCAATAAAATTGTGATCAAATTTGTGGTTGGGTTTTGCTTGTTTGTTTTTTGTTTAGTGGGTTTTTTTGTTTGTGGCTTTGTTGGTTGGGGTTTTTTTAAACTAAGAAGAAGTTTTCGAGCTGTGGGTTTAACAGTGGAAAGCCTTTAAAATTTTGACTGGCTATTTTCACTATCTTTGTTGTTCCATCATACTTACTTTTTCTTCCAACTTTGGATAATCCAAATTGTAAATTGCATGTTCCTATCATATTATTAAACTAGTATATTACTACATTATTTCTATTTTAGATGTTCTTGAGTGCTTCAGCTTTTGCCCAAATTTTAAAATGAGATATATCAGTTAACTAAAATATTTATTCATGTTTCTTTAGTA
Source organism: Manacus vitellinus (assembly GCF_001715985.3). Classification (NCBI taxonomy): domain Eukaryota; kingdom Metazoa; phylum Chordata; class Aves; order Passeriformes; family Pipridae; genus Manacus; species Manacus vitellinus. The sequence continues at coordinate 845,382 of NW_021940122.1, forward strand.
TTTTATTGTTTAAACTGCTTCATGAGGCTTGACCTACCTTTAAAAAAAACCTTAAGCCAATTTGTATTGATTTCTATCTCTTCTATTTGAAACAGATGGTTCACAAGCACCAGCCAGGCCCCCTAAACCACTTCCTCGGAGAACTGCACCAGAAATACATCACAGGAAAGCATACAGCTCTGACAGTTCCACGGAAAATGTGGATGCAAAAATTGCAAAACTTATGGGAGAGGGCTATTCCTTTGAAGAAGTCAAGAGGGCACTTGAGATTGCCCAGAATAACGTTGACGTGGCCCGTAGTATTTTAAGAGAGTTTGTCTGTTTTCCTCCACCCGTCTCTCCACGTCTCAACCTATAGCAGCATCAAGATTTTCTTGGAGCATGTGAATAATTCTACAGATACATGTGTGGATTGGGGAATGAGAGGAAGAAGAGAATGGAATATTTTTCTTTCATCCTTAGTAGAAGGGTGTTTGTTTCCAGCCGTTTATCAAAGGCTCATGGCTGCTCTGATCAAGACTTATAAATATGCTGAGGCTTATGTATTTTTGCTAGCCATACTTTTTTAAATCAGGGTTGAACTGACAAAGTAATTTAAAGAAGTTTACTTCCCTAGAACTTTTAATCTGTGAAATGCTTTTTCTTGTTTACAAGTTGGCAAGTTACAGTTTTCTAGTTTGTGCCTGTACTATGTTCCTGTTCATATTCCCTTGTATTTGTGGTCAGTTCTGCTGTAGCATTCTCAACAGTTTCCATGCTGACCACTCCATCAACTAAATCATCACTTTCCAGAAGTTCTGTGTTTTGTTTTGTTTTTCTCTTACAAGATGCTTTAATTGTTTTTTTTGCATTTCAGCTCATCAAATGCAAAAAGTATGTGGCCTTCACTACTGATTTTTTTTTTTTCTTCTGAGATTCCTTTGCTTTTGGGAGAGGAAATATCTGAATGTAAAGTGCATTATTTTGTCTATGAACTGCCTTTTTAAAGGTATTTTGACAGTGATGTTGGGCAGCTTTCTGTTTAACATGAATTCCATGACCTGTAGTCCCCAAGGTCTTTTATATACACTTTCCACAAAAAAATCCCAAACAACAAATAAAATACTTCATGCAGCAGTGCTACTGAGTTCTCACATGTAAAATCTCTTTCAAATTTGAGTATTTGATTGCAAATGTTCAAAAAAAGTCAAACGCACACGATAATACTGTGTTTTGATTACACACTAATGTCACCTGTTCTTTGTGACCTGAGTCATGCCAGAGTAGAAGGAATCTATTTGAATAATATTAATGATATTCAGGTAAATTCCAGGTCTAACTTCTGTAAAATAGAATGCAGTTAATTTTTTGTTTAAGTGATTATCCTGTGGTTCATTGTGGCTTGGATCAGTTTGTATTAACTTGGAAACTTTAAATCTTTGATGCACTGTTAATTCCTAATGCTACTGTAGCAATATTTTTTGCAAAATTCTTTAGTAATGTCCTCCCTCCCTGTACACTTTATAATTCTCGAGTATGTGTTTAATATCCAAATTCCTTCACTCAGTTCCCAACTGCTTAGTTGGAAATACATTTTTGCTTTACGTGGTTAGTGGTACTCCAGACTTTGATGTTTCATTTTTGAGCCCAAATTGATGCAAGCCAAATTAAAAGTATTCTGAATTTTAGAAAAGAGAGAGAAGACAACTCTTTTCTGAGTACACTCAAAGTAAACAGTCCAAATATTTTCAGAAAAATTCTTAAGATTGCTGCTTTCTTGTTTTTTTTAGGAAACTTTGAAATCTTCTTTTATTCTAATACTATTGAAAAAATAATACCATGTGGTAGTTAGAATATTTTTCACATTTTGAGATGTGACCAGTATATGATAATTTTCACAGTGTGCCAAGCTGGGTGTGAAGTATATATTCATTATTCCCTTTCAGCTCTTAGTGTTCTTCACGCTGAGCAAGTGTTAAAAGTTAAATCATTTACAGGATCAGACCTCAGCAGCCAATGCATTTGTTGTAAAGATTTTTTTAGAAGACAGCAAGTGGCTGAATTGCAGGATTCAGAGTAACTGAGAACACCGACTGGAAATTACTGTGCTGTCTCAAAGTCCATTGTTTCACCAAGGAACTTATTCTTAAAACCAATTAAATAAATTACTTTGTAGCATCACAAAGTGTAGTACATATATCATTAATCTGCTTCAGTGATAAAAAATGATCAGGACTATCAGGGTATAGGGAAGAACTTCTATTCTGTTTTGATTTAAGCAAATGATTCTGAGTTTATGTTCCAGAAAAGAGCATTTGCAACTTCATTTACTTGTTCATTCTTCAAGTACAGCTTACAAAAAGTTTAGGTCTAAGTTATATTCTGTGCTTTTATAGTTCAAGTTAATCTCTTTCCTCAGTTTTGGGAATAAGTTTTGTCTAGTCTTGAAACCCTCTTGTTCATTTGTTTTGTTTACAACATCACTGTAGCATTTTAGCTAGCTATAAATTCAAAATGATTCATGCTATTAAATTATACACTCTGGTTGTACTGGACTCACTGAAATGAGGTTCTAGCATAACTGCCAGCATAGCAATGATGACAGTGAAAAAAAGAACACTTTACAAGGGTGAACAAACAATGTGCAGATTCAGTTTTGAAATTTTGAATTGTTATGAAGAACTCATTTTCTTTCTTTTTATGCAGAAGCTTAGTACAAATTACATCCTTATATTTCAATTAGAGGCTGGAACTACTGCCTGATAGATTAAGGTTTTTAAAGTTTTCCTTCTCCTTTTTGGTTGTGACCACCAGTGACACTTACTTTTTTCATTATGTGTTAAAAAAACAACTTGGTGAGCAATATTCTGAGTGGTAACTTGAAAAGAGTTCCATTAATCTTTAAATGAGTGCTAATAACACTTCTAAATAGTGGAAAATGCAGACTATTTCAAGCCTGTTTTGGTTAATAGTTTTAAAGTCAAACAGAGCGAAATTGCTTTGCTAGAGTGTTGATGTTTACTCTGCAGGAATTAATAGGCTTAAAATAAATTAATCTGGCTGCAGTCTAGGTCTCTAAAGACATAGTTCTCTAAACATATTTTAACCTTTGAAAAACTTAAGGGTTTGAGCCTGGCAGTGTGTTAGGCACATGTATAACTTTAAGGAAGACTGACTTGAGTGAGAGTGCTTGGATGAACAAAGTTGGTTAAACTCAGAAACATGTGCTGTCATATTTCTTCCAATATTTCAGCCTTTAGACCATCATTGTGATGTCTGTTGGCCTCATCTTTTCTCTCCTTTTGGTAAATCACTGCATTTTGAGCAAATTGGCTGAATCAGAAGTTGAACAGAGCAAGTGGACGTCAACAGCACGGATCTTTTCCAAAGACTATGAGTAGAAAGAATTTAAATTGGGATAAGAGAAATTAATTTAATATAATTAACCGTGTTAATGGCATGGCTGGAACCCTAAAATGGCCACTGATAAAATTTGTTAATGTTCAGTATCTCAAGAGTGCATCTGGCACAGCTTTTTTATAATGTGAATTTAGGACGTTTTGTACCAGGATCATTTCTTCTGTTATATTTCTCTAATTTTCAGCTTGAAGCTTTACTTTGCACTGACAACTCTGACCTGAAAGCATTTAAGTTTGTGTCTTAAATATTGACAAATTTTGAAGAAAATGAACACCGTATTCAAAGCAAATTCAGGTACTACCTGTTGACCTGGAATTTTGAGCTTTTAGGAGTGACTTCTTGAAAAAGGACTTCAGTAGTTTCCATTTTGAAGGATTTTCTTTCAAATAACTATTTTATCTGAAAATGCCTTTTATAAACTTGTCTAACATGTGGCAAACTTAGTGATGTGTTCAATTAATTTATATTTTATTCAACATTCTTTTTAAATTTTGGTTATTATGTATGCTCAAGTTCTTTATCTGTTCATGTAAGGTATTTTATAAAATTAATGTTAAGAGAATGTTGGGTTGGTCTGTGATTTTTCAAGACTCTATATTTGTTATTGAATATTATCACTTTTCATATGACACTTTAGAAACATGTCCTGTCCTGTGTAGGGGCCTTAAAAACCATTGTTTTGTAAGTCACAAAAATGAGGCCTTGTTCTAAAATAAGGTGAATCACTGCATTGAGATATTTACTTTATATCCCCGTTACCTCATTTCTAAATTTCAGTAGTAAAAATTTATAAATTGGCAGTAACTTTGGAATGTGCATTTAATAGCTGTATGTCAGAAAGGTTCTGACCATTAAATATTTAGAAGCTAAAGTGGTGAACATATAGTCTAACTGGATATTAATTTTTAGGATTTTTTCCTGAAGAAAACTACAATAAACTCTCCCTGATATTTTTTTAATATACTGTGCATTTACATTCTCCAACATTTACTCTTAATGTAAAAAATATTTTAGACATGTAAAACACTTTTTTTCCCTTTATTCCAACATTCTGGAAAAATCTAACCACTGTACTATGCACGACAATGCAACTATTACTCTTTAAACCCCAACACTGTTCCCTGCAGGTTGGATTAGACCTTCAGTGCAGAGATTTTCATGGTACTTTCCTCAGAGTGTTAAACCTTTGCCCATTATATAGGTCACTAGTCACATTACTAATTTGAGAAGTTTAGTATACTTGTCTGTAGTACTCTAGGTGCCTATTTCTTCCAGTTTTAGTCTTCTGATGTGAAAGTCAGCTGTCACCTTGTGTTGTAATCAAATTTTAGCAGCTGGGTGCTCTAGGACTGTTCCGGGAATTTTTGTTTGATGGACCCAGTCACTAATTCTGAACAAGATACTTGCCTCGATTTATCGGTTTCAATGAGTCTCCATCAGGAAAATCATAAATTTAGATTTTAAAATAGTGTGTTACTGTGGCATCTAAACATTCCATTTGTCCTTAGATGCTTTCATGTCTAGCAGTGGAACTTCTTATTCAAAATAAATCCTAATTCCCAAATCTGAAATCACAAAACAAATCCTAAATTTGTGAAACTTGATTGCATAATTATCCCGAACATTTTAAGGAATTTAAAAACCTCAGAATATTGTGAACTCTGACAGGATTTTTGCTTCCTAGACCTGCCAGAAGCAAAAGCACAAACTCACTGAATAATGATCTTCTGACTGTGAAGCTGCTTGCATCTGTGTTGATCTGTGAAGGAATCAACCAGTCCAACTAAAACAGTACTTGTTGAAAAAGAGCTTTTTTTTCAATAACTGCCATGGTAGCCAGCAGGGTGGGAGAGGAGCAGAGAACTAGATAGAAGAAGATAATTCTATCGTAACAACCCAAGCCCCTCTCTCCTGTTGGCATGCAAGATTTAGCTATTGTGAACTGCCTTTATTATCTAGTGCAAATAAAGGAGTATTTGTTAAGATTATTCCAGTCTTCAAATTAGTGTCCTTCTCCAAGGACACACTTATTTAAAAGACACAGTGTTTTGGTACAGGATGGCAGGGTTTTTGCAGCAGAGGGAAGTTTCAAGTAGCATTCCTCTCAAAGTGTTTTGATGCTAGCAAAACAACCAAAAGCTTTATAATGATTTCAGTAGAAACACCTGTTTTCAAGTTCATCATCTTGGTTCTTGAAGGATGTGTATATGTACATTTATGTACATGCTTGTCTGGTGAAGCATGGAGAAGGGAGTATTCCAAATGATGCCAACTTGGGGAGTTTGGACCTGGGCTCTCTGGTACTCACATTTGCAAAATACCTGCTCCTTTTGGGTAGCTGAATCTGCTGAAAGTGAATCTGCACCATAATCAAGCTGCAACATTCATCTGTGTTTCAAAAGGCAAGTTTTTCTCCATAGGGAGCTGGGGAGGGGCATACATTTACTCCGAAATAAAAAGCTTTCTTCTGTGCATCTGTAGTGATTAGGACACTGAAAATAATAAATGCTCTCTAGTTTTCATTAGACCACAATGCAATAAGTGCCCTACGGAGAACTCTTTTTTTTCATTTGCTAATTGTGTCCCTGAATTTCAAATTCTTTACAAACATAAGTTACATTGTGAGCCATTCAGAAATACCTCAAGGTAGTGACTGGTGTAGTTTTCTGAAGCTATTATTTTGCCTGAACATGTGACTTTTCAAGTGTTTCCTCTTGTTTACATCTTCCTTACCAATTCAGCGTGGTCCATATAAAATTATTGAATGATTATTTAAAAGCTTGCTTTCTTTTTACTTTATGGCTGTTATCAGTAGTACCTTTATTATCTAGGCTCACACACTAAAATTCAAATTATCCTGCTCTCATACAGCATAGCTTGGGTGAAGTTCAGCTTGACCTTTATCCCACAGTAGATGTATCACTTGGCATCCGTATCTGCTCCCTCCCAAATCTCTTCTGTGACATCAACCACTACCACATCCTTCATCTACATAAGGGCAGTTTCCCATCTCAGCTTGCAACTACATCTGTATTTTCTTCTATGATCCCTCATAAAGTGTTCTGCTGGCTTTGCCTGTCTCAACCATTAGACAGATTCTCTGTGCCGTATCCAAATGGCCCCTGTGAGCACGGTCATCCAAAATGCATTCAGAATTCTGTGAGAAAGCCTGTTTTCTGTGTTAATGTCACTGGCATTTTTTTCTGTTCCCTTCTTGACCTGAAAACGCACTCTTGTGTTTCATGATTTGCTTGTCAGGGACACAGATGAAATCTTATTTCAGCAGATCCCTATTCTGATTCTGTTATGTGAAAAGAAACAAAGACATCTCCTAGGAACAGTCCTTGTGTTTGAGATGACTTGTGTCTCAATATGAGAGTTAAGGAGTTTGTCCAACAAATTTTGGTTGTAGCTTGGAAAGTCAGAAATATATTTAATTACTTCTAGTACTAAGTGAGGTGCGGATGGAAGGGTTAAATTTTGTAAGATGTGTCAGTGAATTTGGGAATTCACTTGCAGATGTGCTGATTACCATGAGTGGCTGATTGACTCTACACCTTTGTCAGAGAATTAAGTATCAGGTAACTTGAAAATTCTCACATAGAGAAGATAAAAGCATATATCTGAATGACTTTAGGCAAGTTTCACATTTCAGAGTGTGGATGAAAGAGGGAATTTGAGTTGTGCACTCAAATTTGCAACTTTGAGTGTGTGAGTGTACACTGAAGTGGGGGAAATCTTATCTTGTTTCATGGCAGAGCATAGTTACATGGAACAGGCTTTATGTTCCTGCATGTATCATTCCAGAGTGATTTGTGCCATAGTTAATAACCTTATTTTAGTGTTTACCCTTGTACCACTACTCTTCACCCCCACCCCTTGTTGTGGTGTCTGGCTCAGCTCTCTAATTCTGTATGGCAAGCTGCTCAGTAGGTTCTCATAGCAGCTTCTTTTTACCTGTGATTTAACATGTGGTTTCCAGGCCCCACAAGGCTTTTCTATATGTTTTGAGGTTTGGTTTTAGCAGGAAGTATGTTAGCAATAAACAAAGCTGGCTTGGAGTTAAACAGACTTGTCTTCAGGCATTGGCATCCTTTCCTGTGATGTGTTGGTGTTGCTGAGTAAACAGTCTCCAAGATTATTAGGAGTGGCAGAGCCGTCATTGTATCTGTGCTTTGTTTTTAGGATATTGAGATACTGGCTGACTGGGGCATCACTGCAGGCTGTGAACCTGCCATCAAACTGGCTCTTGGTTCCCTTTTTATCCACACTCCGTAACAATTTCTAAGGGCCTGAGACCAAATTAAAATTGACTGTGGCTTCGTTCAAAGATGATGTGGGTATGCTTTTCACTTTTTGTGGCTGTGTAACTTGCTGTATTCACGTGTGGTGCCACGAACATAATGCTGTAATACTCAACCTATCCGGAAACTCATGTCATTTCCATGCTTATTTAGTGGTTAATAATCTGTGCCTTGTGAAGTACATGAGGTTCCTCTGATGGGGTGCACAGGACAAAGGTTAATTTCTTGCTAGTGATGAGTACAGCAGTGTGGAATAACAGCTCATACAAAGAGACTCCTGTTGATGTACAAACTCTCTTAGCAATGTGGATTGATTTTTCTTGGTTGGGTGAGCTGAAATTTATTTTTCAATGATCTGCCCTTATGGTGCCTTGTATTATTTATACTGTATCATCGTTGTTTTTGAGCTGTCTCCATTGCAGCAATATCCATGCCTCTTGAGGCTGCCTGGTCTTCTCCCTTTCAAGACTAGCAAAGTCTGTCAAGAGAGCTGTATGAGATATATGGAGTGGATCTGGTTGCCTGATTTGTTAGTAGCATGTTTGTGGGATAAAAAGGATTTCTCGAGAAGCATTTTATCTATCTATCTATTTATTTATTAAGAGAGTAGGTTTTATGGTGAAGTTTTTATTTTGAGTTTTTGGAAGCTATTGCTTTTTAAAAAAGGAAGATGCTGGTAATCTTTTTGTTGCTTTTTCAAGTTATATATTGAGTAGTGGCTTTGAGGGAGTTGCATATTCTCCAACTTTTTTTTTTTCTTCTTGGTTAACAAACAACTAGGAAAACTTCTGCTCCCTCTGTACTTTCTGAAATGATACCAACCTACTGATGCTTGTTCAGCAGTTACACTGTCTGAACAAGACCCTGTTGTATATCTGTTGTTGGCACATCAGTGATAAGAGGGTATGAAGGTTTCTCAGAGGAAATGGGAAGGAGGGATGTGACAAAGGTACCTGCAAAGGAAGAGAAGGAAATACTCTTGAAGGAAAAAAGGAATAAAAGAAGGAAGAAAGAAAAGGGTTCATGTCATGAACATTCTTTCACCAAAATTCTTTCTCATTTAATTCTCTCAGTGGAAATAACATAATTAGCTAAAACACAAGTGGTGGTAGATAATACAACTTAATAATTTCATTTAATGCTGTTTTAATTAAACAGCAAGTCTCAGAAAGAGTGAGTCTTTCTTTTTTTCTTTATATTATAATTAAAGTAAGTTTAATTGGCATCTAAGTTTAGAAAATATTCATAAAATTGTGGGGTTTGAAATTGGTAGTGAGAAAGATCACCAAATCTTGCAAATGAATGGCTAAGCAAAGAAACTTTGTTTGTCATTTGGCAGTTTTGTATCAGAGCCCAATTTGGAGAACCTATTAAATCTAGAAAATGTCGAAACCTTACAGGTTACTTTGAAATGGAAGTTTGTGGGTTTTTTTCCTCAGCATTGAAATCTGGGTTTCACTTTTCAGTGCGGTGGTGGAAATAATTTTCCCACTACAGAGCAGTCATGCTGTGATTATGCTTTATGCTCATCATTGGCAATAAATCACACGGCCATCAGGCATGCTGAAAATTGTTATTGCACAGAATATAATGAAATTATTTGGGGGGCAATTGGGATGCCTCAGTTTCAAAAGTGACCTCCTGATCTTCCAGCATATTTTAAGATTTCTCAGTTGGTGCACCTAAAACCCATAGCTGCTTTTCATTTCACAATTTAAACATATTTATCTAGAGAAACTCTGTAATATGCCCTAGATAGGTGTTTCAGTGTGTAGAAGGCAGAATGGGGGAGAGACAGTGGAGGGAGGTGCCCTTTCTCTAGTTCTATATCTCTCCATAATTAGTCTCTCTAAACAGTAGAGGTTTAGAGAGATCTCTTTGTACTGTAGAGGTTTTATTTTCTGTGGTACTAGTAAGACTTCTGTGAGTTTTGTCACTCAAGAAATACAATTTATGTGTGTTTCACTCAGTTTAAATACGGAAACACATCTAGAGATTGAAGAAATTTGTGAGCCAGGCCAGTAGGGCGGTTTAGGAGTGTACAAAGGAGAGCACTCCTTCTGCATTTCTGTAAGAAACACGAGAACAAATTGGACAATACTTCATTTGCATATCCACTGAATAACATGTAGAGAGAAGGAGACTCCCGGAAAACCAGCCTATAATAAGCTTGGAAATGCTTGCCTGATCTCCGGGCTGCATGTCAGCTACTTTGAAGCTGCAATGGCAGTGGGCTTTCTTGGATTAGAGAATAAGAAGGGGAAAGTCCTTAAGACTTTGGCACTTTTTTACATTCTACATTTACATCAATGAATTGGGCCTTATTCAAACCAAGGGATCGGTTTTACAAAGCTATATCCTGACAAGAGGAAATGTTGCTAGGACTTTCCTTTGAGTTTAGAGAGAAATTGGACTTTAAGACTGAAACTGAAAATACCCCATAAAGACAATGGCAGGATATTTAGTTGTCTGGGTTTGTGTGGGGGTTTCACAATTATTTTCAAATATTTAAAAATTAAGTTCTGTATATTTTTAAACTCTGTTGAATGAAATCCGTGATTTCTGAGGTATTTGACTTTTGCCTTCCCCACTGGGAATGGAGGACCTCGTTTATTTATGAAAGCTCTATCAGATTAGTTTGGCAGGGGGCAGGTTCCACAAGATTGGTTTTGAAAATGCTTTGAAAGCTATTTTAGGAATGGTGATACCAGAACTCACATATATAGAGAGAAGCACCCTTTGGGTGTAAAGTAGTATCCCTGTGGCAAGCAGTAATAAATATATGAAGATGGTTTATGTCTCTAAGAAACAATCTCCATAATTTTGGAGATGTTTTGTTTATGCTGTAAGAGCATATTGTTTCTCAAGAAGCATAGTTGTAGCGTAATTGTATGATAATTGGAATTTAAATACACATCATAAGTGTAGCTCATTTATTTACACTCTTGAAAGGGAAGGCTGGCACGATGCTGGAGATGGCAGACTGGAAGTTCCTCCTTCTTTCTAGAGATTAAGAAATTTCCCCTTTCTACAAATGTACTATGAGCAATGAGAGATAGGCCAGACTGTAAGTGTTGGAACAAAGCATTACAGGGTCAGTTTTGTTGTTTCTCCAGGCTTTCTCATTTGGTGACTTTTGGTCATTTTACAAAGACAAGAATTTGATTAGTTCAGTTTAAAGGGAGAGTCAAACCATCACGGGTTCAGGGGGAGATGTCATCAAAAGTTTGAAGAGTAGGTGAAAATAATGGCATTTGCCTCCCTGTGCTGGGAAAACAAAATTCACATGGGCCAAGGTTCAGGGCTTCTCATCATGTGGGTGTCTACATTTTGTTTCCTTTCTCCCTTAACCATTATCTCTCTTTTTCTTTAAGAGGTTGTCTTTCTGTATGTGATGCAAGGAGCACTGTGTTACCTACAGGAGGACAAACTTTTTAGCAGGGTCTGTTGCAGTAGGACAAGGTGACAGTTTTAAACTAAAGGAGTATCAGTTTAGATCAGATATAAGGAAAAGGTTTTTTACAGTGAGTGTGGTGAAATACTGGAACAGGTAGTTCTGAGAGGTGGTGGATGCCTGATCCCTGGAAACATTCAGGGCCAGGTTGGACTGGGCTCTGAGCAACCTGGTCTAATGGAAGGTGTCCCTGCCACTGCAAGATGGGGTGGACTAGATGGTCTTTAAATGCCCCTTTCAACTCAAAACTATTCTGTGATTCTGTGATTAAGGTCATATAAGGGACCTTAATCAGGTATTTCACATATAAGGTATTTATGAAAAACAATTAGATTTAATTTGCGAACACCTGAAATATGGCATGGGCATACTTCATAAGCCTTATTAGGGACCTCCATTCTGTCTTCCAGTCCCATTCTCAGTAAAAACAGATGCACATTTTTGAATTATACTCTTGCAACTCTCTTCCCATAGTGTTTGGCTAGTTGTCTCCTCTCAACTTCTTTCAGTCTCAGGCTTCATATTTTTCTCTTGGTTCATCTTATACAGTCTTTAAGCTTCCCTCATCCCTTCTGTTTGCTCATTATGAAACTATTCTGCTGTTATTAAGACTTTCCTGTGTAAATTTTGAAATTGTATCTTCCCACCCTTACTGCCCATTGCGCCCTTACTGGCCACCACAGCTGCAGGGAGCTTGTGCATCTCTCTTCAAGATCCTCACATGTCACACTGTGATCTTCCTATTCCTTTACAATTTTCATTGCCTAGGGACTTTCAAGCACAAGTCCTATGAGGAGAGGCTGAGGGAACTGGGGTTGTTTAGCCTGGAGAAGAGGAGGCTCAGGGGACACCTCATCACTCTCTACAACTCCCTGAAAGGAGGCTGTAGCCAGGTGGGGGTTGGTCTCTTCTCCCAGGCAACCAGCAGTAGGACAAGAGGGCATGGTCTTAAGCTCTGCCAGGGGAGGTTTAGGGTGGATATTAGAAAGAAATTTTTTACAGAGAGAGTAATCAGACATTGGAATGGGCTGCCCAGGGAGGTGGTGGATTCTCTATCCCTGGAGGTTTTTAAGATAAGATTGGATGTGGCACTTAGTGCCATGGTCTAGTAACCATGGCAGTGTTGGATCAAGGGTTGGACTTAATGACCTCGGAGGTCTTTTCCAACCTGGTTGATTCTATGATTCTATTCTATGATTCAGTGACAATAACAATATTTGGCTTCTTTCTTACCCATTCTGTCTTTCACAGTGAGCAACTGTTGTCTCATTAGCAGCTGTTCCTTGGCTGCTTGTGCCAGCCTGAAGTACCTGGTGTGCTTTCTGGCCAGCTCTGTAAGTGCCTGCTTCAAGTGCAGTTGTCCCTTTTCTGCACAAAGTATCAGTGCTATGTTGAGAGCATTAAGCTTTTAAATGTGTCAGTGGCTTGTCTTTTTTTTTAGCTGGAGTCATACTTGTCTGTATGTTTCAGTAGTTCTGTCACCTTTTCAGTGTTCCAAGTGATGCCGAATAGTAACTCCTAATCTACAGGCAAAGTGCTCGATTGTAGGAGTCTTGGGCTGTGAACATGTGGGATCTCTCAAGTTAAACACACTTTTAGAGGAGTCTCAGGAGGAAGGCATGCAGTGGTCTTTGGTATGAGCAGTAGTACAGCTGCTGAGAGTGTGGGCTGTACAACTGCAGTGGATCAGCCCATTGCTGCTCTGTGTCAACACCAGATGAGGGCTGCTTTTTAAGACAGTCCTAATGTGACTGCTGCTATCAGCCTGAGATGCCCTGTTTTCCTGTTACTTTTTTATTTTATTTCATTTTTTTAAATGAAAATGCTAATATTAGCATGTACCCTGGGTTGTAGTAAAGTGTGATAGCCAGGAAAGCTATGGTGCAAAGCTGTTTTCCTACGGTGAATCAGAGGATGCAAATGATAGAAACTCATCTACTTTTCTCCACAATGACTGTTAACAACATGTAGTTTCACTTTAAACAGGAGCCCACTGAACTAGGCATATGAAAACCAGCTCAAATGTGTAAAAGCTTGCAGATTGCAATAGTGCAGAGAAATGATGTTAAAGAGAAGGGACTCATTTTGTAGACCAGGAAAATAATGGAGGTTTTTTCCCTGCCTTTTTTTTTTCTTTTCCACAATCTTTTCTCCCCTTTTTAGCAAATCTGAAGTTTTGTATTGAAATGTGGTATGTTTGCATTCTGTGAAATGATCCAGTTTCTGCCTTGTGAAAACTTGGTTGTTACTCGACAGGAGAGGATTCAAGCTGCTTAGTGTTGTTTGAAGAGATTGTTTAATGGTATGCCACCTCTTTCATGTCCTATCTGCACAATTATTTTTTTTTTTTTAATATTCTTGTGCACTGTTTGGCTGTAGAGGGTTGGTATCTTTGACTCTGCCCTGGAAATGAAAAATTTACTGTAAATGTGCTTTGATGGAAGATCAGCTCTGCAGCTGCTGTGGTTTCTCTGTTGCAGAAAGTGCTGTGTGCACTCTGGGTACTGTCAGTTCTGAAAACACACTCTTGATATTACCTGCACACTCATTTGCTGGCATCTTTTTCAAGAGCGTGTGGGTCAAGCAAGAACTTGGATACTTTTGTCCTCCTTTTGTCTTACCTGTGCCAATCACATGCTTAAGGAAGACTGGAAGTCATATCACAACCCATTTATGGCCATGAGATCAAAACCAAATGGGAGACCAATGATCAAATAAAGCAAAGTTGAAAATGGAAAGGAGGTAGAATTGCAGCAGCAGTGAAGATATAGGATAAAATTATGGTAAATATATAAATCCAGTGAGAGAAATTTGTAGCCATTGAGATGCTTTGAAGGGAATTTAATGACAGGAAAAAAAGACTTTTGCAGGAAGACTGATTTTTTTTTTTTTATTTTTTATTTTTTCTATCAGGACCAAAACTAGCTGTGGAGAGGCTTACTAGGAGGGAGATCAGACTAGAGATAAACAGGTAGGAGGCAAAGGAAGGGGGAGAGTAAAAAGAGCCTTAACCTCATTGTGGTTGGGTTTGTTAGTAAAAGCAGAGTCCGGGAACTGCTTGATAGGTGGATGCACAGCTCTTCTGAAGATGGCTTTAGTGATGAAGTATGGACTGTCTAGTGCACTTAACCTATCCAAAGGCATGCTGTGTCCAAACTTTTACTGTGAGCCTTAGTTGCTGACTCAGTGCTGATGCAGTATCTATAGTGCTTGCCTGCAAACGTGGGCTCTCAATTCAGCACTGGTTTCATTCCATTCTTTCAGCTTTCTCTGTGTGAAGACCTTCCAATCAGAGTTCAGAATTAGTTCAGTATATGGATAGTGATTTCTCCACTTCAGAACTGTTTGACCAGTGTCTTACTAGAAGCCTGTGTCCTATAAAACAAGGGGCTTAACTCTGTCCTCTGGTGAAGGACCTTCCTGATAAGCTGAGTTGAACAGATCTGCACAGGCCAGGCTCTGTGCCTATACACAGCCTTGCCCAGGGTTTTTCTGAAAAACCCAGTCCCCTGCATGTTCAGTCCCCTGCTCTGTGCCTGTGCACAGGAGGACATCAAGGACAGATGCATCCTCCTGATGTGAGTAGGGTTTACTGCAGGTATGTTGTAAACCCTGAGATAAAACTGGTACTAAAAAAAAAAAAAGGCTGGCTCTGCCTACAATCTTCAAATGTGTAGCAAACACACAAAAAAATGGACTTTCTGCAGGATTGCTGGCATGCACAAGGCATTTACTCCATGCTATGCCAGGGTCAGCAAGCAGAGGGGAAGGGAGAGGAGCTGTGGGGGCTTTGAGAGAGAGCGAAGCCACAGCAAAAGGGGCAACTTTGCAGCAGTGCTGCAGGGTGAATATGACCTGTCTCAGCAGGCTGCATGTAGACTTGGGGCTCACAGTCTCATCACCCGTGTTCTAGTGCTGTTCAATAGCAAAAGGACTCTGGCTGAGTGGAAATGATGCTCTGCAATGTTTTAATCTGAGACACTGCAGGCTTGGCTTTCAGAGATGCCAACCACTCCTATCTCCTCTTTTCCTGAGCCTGAGTTGCAGCGTTGCATGCTCATTCATAATAGGGTGTCAAATTATAGGAGAAGCTCTATTTGTCATAAATGGCAGCTCTATGTTTCAGCAGATATTTTGTGAGTCTAGTGAGCCTAAATCAAGGCAGTGTGGATTAAACTGTCCCTCTGATTTTCTAGGTCACTATTGGAGAGTGTTTGTCAATTTAAAACTCTTTTACACCCTGCAAAATATTGTCTTTTAATAAAACTCCTTTGAAATCCTAATCCATTATCTTGGCATTTTGCAGAAGGTACGATTATGTCCCAAAGTTCGGCTGAACAAGCCCCGTTAGATGGATGACAACTTCCAACCCTCTTCAGTAAATAATGGTTAAATTTCCCTGAGGTGTGGGGTTTTTTCTCTTCCTCTTTCTGTTTGATATCTCAGGCCAGAGAACAGTGTATATTCCTACCAATCTGAATTTAAATGAAGCAGACAGCTAACTCTGATTTGCTTCTGTTCCTTCCCATCAGACAAACTGGCTTGCATTAATCATATTAATAAAAATGACATTAAAATTACCAAGTTTTTAAAGGCACATGACCCACCAAGTTACAAGTCATCCTGTATGCATATTAATTACAAGTTGACTAAGATTTCAGTAAAAGCTCAAAGGAATGACATTTTCCCCTGTATGTTGGTTTTAATTTGGAAAGCTCCCTTGTAATGCAAGATGTATCCTGTCCTAATGTGGTTCTCTAATCATAGTATGCTTTAATTTTGATAGATGACCCCCAAATGCTTTAAATATACTAAGATTTGCAGTAATTAGAATTATTTTTTAATACTTTGTTTCCTGAACTATCCATGGTGATGTCCATCTATCATCAGATGGATTTGTTTACTCATTCTCTTTCCAAAAAAAAAAAGTAAAAAAAGAAAAATCAAGTTATTTGTACTGAGAGTTTATCTTTGCTGCTATGTGGTGGAGGAAGCATGTTATAATTTATCTCACTCTAGTTACTGCTCCCTTTTTTGAGAGATTGTGTTCTGAAGAAGTGCACATTTTTCAGAAATGTTCAAAGCCCTTCCCCTCCCTCCCCCATCTACAAGTAGTAGCACATTGCCCCAACAGGAGAGCCAAAAAGTCACTTCAGTCATTCTGAGTGCTTGCCAATGGAAACTGAAGTACAAGGCAGGATTCACTGGGCATTTTTTTTCCTCTGCTCCATGTTTCACCTTACTGTGTTTGTAATATATAATGCTTGTTTACACACAAGCATACACATCTAGTGTATATTTTCAGTGCAGAATATTTATTAACAGAGGTTGTACAAAACAAGAAAAAGTGTTGAGGATATTAATCTCCTGTCATTTCCTCGAAACCTGTCCTCCTCTGTCCTCCTTGTGTCACAATTCCTTGTCTGACCTTTGCAGTAGTGTTTAACTGTCATGGTTGCTACTGTTTGTTCAGCCATCAGACAGTGGGACTGATGTGAGAGATGCTCAGCTTAGCCCAAGTGCTACCTATGGAAGTGCCCTTGCCTTTCCACAAGGAAGACGTTTGCTGGGCTTTTGCTCATTCATGGCTGGTTTTATCCTTTATTTCAGCGGTGACAAACCCCCACCCTGGCAAACAGGATGGCAGGTCTTTACCACCACTTGCCAGTGTCTGGATTTAGGCAGTGAGCCCAGGAGGGTCCTGACTTGAATAACTAGGGGAAAAAAATGTTTCCTTCCTGGGCCAGTTAATAATCAGATCATATTAACAAGTAAAATTTGATTAGGCTTCTGATTAGGAAAGAGAAAGCCAGGAGTTTGAAGCTTGTTGTGTCAACAGAACAGATTAGCTTCAGTCTGATGTTCTGCTTTCAATAAGAAACTGTTAATAAAATTATAACGTCTGACTTCCTCATGAGGTTCTGAACATAAAGGACTTTGAGCAGTTGCAAAACATGATAGCACTGGGACTTTGTAAACAACCAGGCAGAAGACTATCAAATCATTTAATTGCAATAAAAAAATAATAGTAGGGGAAAAGGGAAATATTTGTCCCTAATGAATGAGGTAAAACTTGCATGTTTGGAAAATGCTAGTAGGTTGCTGTCAACTGCCTGAGGTGACCACTCAGGAGGGCAGATGTCCCAGCTGGAGGGCTCTGAGCTCACTGTTGCACAAGGCTTTATAAGCAGAATAGCCCAGTTCAATGCTGAAAAAGTTCTGAACAATTCTGACAGTTTAACCTTTTTATTGGAAAGTATTAAACTAAGCAATGTCACCAGCACCTTGTGAGGAGGCTCATTGCACGCAAGAAGCAACTGGCAACGTAGTGTGACCTGGAATGGCATCTGGGTTTTTACTGAGAACAGATTTTAGAAGAAACAGAGAAAACAATTCCTGTAAATTTTTTATTGAGCCCAGGTACTTTCAGCCAGCTCTAAGAATTGTCCAGCAGATCTGCACATACTAAACTGTTGGCATTTTGCCATACAGACCAGCATTACAGAAATTCAGGGTACAGACTGTTAAAACCATATTGCAAAGACCTAACATTTAGAAATATAAATAATGCTTAGCCTACTTTTCTCATCAGAATAGGATCCAGTGGCACTGTGATTAATCACAGGCTGCTCAGCATCAGTAGGGGGAAATGAAACCTATTAACGCTGCTGTTTTCTCCAGGTGCTGAGGCTGTATGGGAGGAAATGATCTCTGATGTGAGGGAAGACGGACTGCTAATTCAAAAAACAAAATTCCACCTGCTGTCAAGAATGATTAGGGATCAGAAGGGTACATTTGTGGTGATTGCTTGATCTTCGTGGCTAATGAAGTTAACTGTCTACAGTCAGACCCCCATTAAAGTTAACTGGTGTTTTATGTTGTACCTAAAATGTTCCCCTGCACCAGATATGTTCAAGTGGGACAATTTCTCCCTTGCAGCATGCTCACTCACTCTACCTCAGGCTCAAGAAGTGTGAGAGGGTGAACATTGCTCTCAGCTCAAAGCAGCAAGCTCTGATTCTGCTTGTTACTTCAGGCACTGCTGACTGATTTTGGATGCTCTTTCTGAACAGTGAGTGCTCTGTTGTGTACCACCATCATTAACAATGGTCTTCAGCTTCGAGGGGGATGGGAACAAAACAGTGTTTCTTCTACCTCTTTGAATTTCAGCACTGTGGATTTAAATCTACTCATTTTCTGTGCTATGTAACAGCCCGGGTACCTCTGTCTACTACACAATTCATTTGGTCACGACCTCTACGAATTTTGTCCTCCCTCAGATCACTTTGAATTAACCTATGGGAGGGAGTAAGATGTCCTGCTGGAATACCAGGTCTTGGATTCTCAGGTTTCTGCAGGAAAGCTGTAGATTATCAGAAAGACACACCAAGGGCAATGCACTGTAGTCCATCAGCAAAGAAAGAGCAGGATGATGTGTGCGAACAGAAACAGACTGACAAACGTTGCTGCCATGTGCACACCCTTCATAGAGAAGATGGGAAAGTGCTTTGTACTTATCTGGAATGGGGTAGTGGTATCAAGGCTCAAGTATGGAATGATTTTTCTTAGAGGATATGTAAGCTAAAGATAGCCAGACAGCTGTAGGGGAGTTTGTCTTGCAAGCGCCCCCCCCCCCTTCCTCAGAGAAATGTATCAGAAACACCAGGTAAAGCTGAGATTGCTTCATTATTGTCATTGAAGCCACTGAATTTGTGTACAGATGTAGCAGAATTGGGACCAGTGGGGAAGTAGTAATTAGAAAAACATTCATTTGGGAAGAGACTGGCTGGAGGAAAGGAGGTACAAGGGGAAAAAAGGGGTTCAGAAGTGGAGAAATGGAAAGTAAGATAAAGATCAGGTCAAAAACACAAGAGGGCAGATTTTCCACCAGTAAGAGTATGAACCTTTGCAGATGTTAGTGTAGCTATCCTACTGACCCAAGGCCACCAGGATGCCAGAGGGTACCCTTGGGGCAACTCACTCGCCTACTAATCAGGTCTGCTTTGGAAAGGTCTGGTGTAGGAGGGTGGAGGCAAGAGGGATCACTTGCACCTTAAGGTTAAATGATGTGGGGAGAGAAGGATGATGGATTTGTACTTCAGTAGTAGTTGTGTGTAGTTAACAGGATTTAGCAGTGATACACCACAGCTTTGTAGCTGTGTGCAATAGCAAGCCAAATAATGGGAATTGACAACAGTACTCTGTTTATTAGTTAATTAGGCTATTTGATTTGTTAATTATTAGTAATATGTTGATCAATCAATAAGCATTATAGCCCCTATCAGTTAGGTCATAAGCCTACAATGTAAAGGAGGAGAGTCAGATCCTGAGGCAACAACCCAGTAGGTGATTCTTCTGAAACTGGACCTTGCATGACTGTGTCTCTGTAGAACCTGAGGCAGTAAAGAAGTATTGTAAACTTATCTTAAATACCAGTCTGATTCCTCTTTCACTTAGGCTGTCTTCCATAGTAGTCTGCAATCTTTTTAATTCCTTCTTAAAGGAGGAATTAATTTAATTTTAATTCTAAAAAGTTCTTTTATTCTCAGTTGTAGCTCACTAGTTCCTCCATGATCTAAATTGTCTTGATTCCCTCATATGTCCTGGTAAGTATTTTGATTCCAGTGAATTTCAGCTTATGGTTCCTGTTTTGGAGCGGGGGGATTTGCTTATTTACTTGGAACTTTATAATCAGCTTCCCAAATCTGTCTGGATACTTTACAGCTGCCTTTGCAGATAGTTTTGGGGTTTTTTTTTCCTGAGTAGCCTGTTACTTTTTCTTCCTGTGAAATATAGTTTCTTCTGGAGAAAATTCTCATTCATGATTTAATTTCCTTTGACTATTTTCTAATGATTTTGGGTCAGCTTTAATATTTTATGAGTCATTTCATTATTTGTTCCATCTCGGTTCCTCAGTGCCTGACCTGAGTCAGGCACCACCTTTGTCCTGCTGTGCAAGTTTTAGCCTTAACCAGAATTTAGAGTTTTTCCCATGTGGATGAGCATCAGCAATGCATAATGGGTGTGCTATTTGTGATATCTTCACAATAAAATTCCCTTCAGGATGGTGGAAAGAGAGGCTGTTTCCCCCCTTAGAAATTCTCTCCCCTTTTCTGTTTACCACAGCCACAGTCACTGTTTCTTTGGCCATGTCTCTGCCATATGGCCAGCCAGCAATAAATGGCCATGACTTTTATTTCAAATGGATTTATTAGGGATGGTGAGTAATGTATTTTTATGCTGGATTACTTATTATACTCATGTCTTGTGTCAAGATCTAGTTGGATGAAAGAACTGAGTGCATTAAAATACCATTTGAGAAGGGTTTATTAGTTAATAATACCTTGAAATGCACTTGAATGCTTTTCCTCATGTAAATTTATGTAAATGTTTTTAGACTGAAAGCTGAATTATTACAATAAAAGCAGTATTATGTATATTGAGGAAGCTGAGCTGTTTGGGTTTGGTCACCGTATCTCTTGGAGTTGAAGAAGCTCATCCTGTCCAACCTAATTATTTCCACAGATCCCAAGAAAGCTTTTCTTTTTCCTCTCAGTTCATCTCTGAGCTCTGAGTTGAATTGTACTAGTTGGAGAAACACAAATGTTTAAAAAGTTCTTTTGGTACCTGCTGTTATGTTGAGGCCAGATTAGGGTTTAAGCAAGTTCTGTTCCAGGTGCTACTGCTGGTTCAGCCATTAGACCCTCTTTAAAACTTTGGGAGCAAATATAACCTGCTTAATGCCAACTCTCTGCAACTGGAACTAGATGGATTTGTTAATTTGTTGAATTTATCTCTGCCCAGTACTACAGACTGTTCCATCTCTGGAGCTATATAAAGAGATATGGTGGCTTCCTCTGCTGGAGCTAAAGATGGCCACTAAGGGTAGCAGCTTTATAAAGGATTGCTCTGACTGCCTTATATCACCAGATCCAAGGTGATAGCTATTAGCACCTTTCAGCTCGTGTAAATGTAGAAAAGCATATACCTAATGAGGAGAGAGCAAATGTTTGAACAAGTGCTCCAGGGAGAGCGGTAGAGAGAGCATTAAGATGGAGCACTGCATCTGTCCAAGGACTGCATCCTTGGAGGGCACTGACCACAGAAACATTCCCATCTCAGATTCTTTTTTCACTTCTTTTTTTTTTAAATTTCCACTTAAAAAAAATATTTAGCTGTCGTTGAAGATAATCGGTAGTGAGTTATGCTCCTATTTACTGTCAGTTTTACTCTTCCCTTCTCTCCACACTCCTTCTTTGAAGGACCAAACAATTGATTTCTCAGACAGAGGCAGTGTGAGAGAAGCTGGCTCACAAATATGACTTTCTTCTGACCACTGATTACTTTTGCTGACAAACTAGTACTTCTTATCCCTGCCTCTAATGTGTGTAAAAATTTCAGTTAAAAAACCTCTGCTTCCCCCCTGTTTTTCCTCATGTGGTTTGGATTAGGAAAATCCGGGACCCAGCAGGAGACACAGCAAACCCAGACTGAACTGCAAAATGGATTACTTCAAGTGCGGTGAGTGGGGGTTAGAAAGACATTGCACATAGAATTGAAACTACCTTATCACAGATACTGCACTTGATCTTAGCCAAAAGGCTGAGTATTCCACACACTGGAATCTTGCTAACTCTAATTTTATCAGAAAGTCTGTCTGATCTGATTTCCATATCATGTTTCTTTCAGTTTAGCAAGTGTAGTCACTTTGGCCAGTTGTGTTTGTTGTGTTTACTTTCTTAAATTTGTGGAAATGAATGTGATCTTTCTTTATTTGGAGTAATAAAACCAGAGAGAGATTTTATATCAACATCTTTGAAATTGAATTTGTGGAAATATTTTGTCTATATGAGGTTTTATTTGATTCTTTAATTCATTTCATTTCCTGAATTTAGATTCAATTATATGTTCTTCCTTTTAAATGTATTCTGTTGTCCATCTAGAATAGCTCCTCTTGTGGCAGATGCAAATATTAATGAAATCTCTGATCTGGTGTGTAGACATTATTGAACACTAACAACACAATCTGAATTTGTTATCTGCTTTCTAGGCCTGGAGAAAACAAACTTACCTCGGTGAGGTACCCATTCAGGTACTTAACTGTTCTAGTGAAAATCTCGAGGAGCAGGGAGGAGAAGGGATTAGGGTGATGTGAGTTTGAGCTGAGGGAAGCATTGTTCTGGATATTGTAATTGGCCTCTTTTAATATAAGATTCATTATGTAGCTTGTTATATAATTATTGTTCTATTATTATATTCTATATAATTTTATAATTGTTCTGTTATTATATTGTAGAATTTATCTGAGTGAGGTTGCATGTAGGTTTATATTGAAAGAGAGACAGCTTTTTCCAAGAAAAAGCATATGAGTAGAAATCATTATATTTAAATAGAATTTAATCTACATCCTTAAACGTAAGACTTGTGCTGACATTCCAGTACCATTAAAAAAAAAAAAAAAAGGCACATTGGTGTTACAAGTGTAGGTTATGGTATTACAGCTGAACCTTTGCAGTGTGGGTTACACTTTTGTGCTATTTTCCAAAACAGGGAAACTTCACAGGGACTCCACAACAATGGATATGAACATGTAGAAGCCCCTGCATGGGAAGTTTAGTCTGTTTCTACATTTTTTTCCCTGTTTCACAGTCCATTTCATGTTTATAGTTGTGTTAAATTGCTGGTATTTATCTCAAGGTGCTTTGTCATTTCTGAGCTAGATGTCCTACAAATAAACAACTGATGGCAAGGGCAGCAGAGAATCAATCCATACAGAACAGGGGATGTGGAAATGAGCACTAAGACAGGGAACAGAGGATGACAGAGGCCTTAGCTGTATCACCAGGTAGAGCATAAGAAGAGGCAAAACCTCTGGGGGGCGAGTAGGTGAGTGATGAGAGAGGTACATTACTGTTTTCTCACTAAGGAACAAAATTTCCCAATAATTTGTCAGGCTCTACCTTTTCAAGATGAAATTCATTACTACATCAAAGTGAATGCCTTGCTGCTAACAGAAAAAAATGCCCCTATTTAGAATGTAAATGAGAAAAATGTATGAATTACATTTATAGATATTTAAAGAATTGTGAGTGGCTGGGTGGATGGAGTTAGTCTTGTTTTAGAAATTGACTTTGGCATAATTTGATAATAAGTAATAAGCTTCTGATTCCCTAATAATTTGAAATGTAGCAAATCATTACTGAATGTGTGTGCTGCATTACATATGAAGCGTACACAGCCAAGAGGGGTGTGTGGTGGGTTGGTTGGTTGGTTTGTTTGCAGCCTGTCTACTTCCCTTCTCACCCTCCCTCTCTGGCAGACCACCATGAGGGAAGGCTGAAGTCAGCCTTGCTCAGCACTGAATTGTGCCAGTTAGAGGATGCTACCCTTTTCCAGAAGAGCTTGGGAGCCCTTCAGGGGTTAGAAGCATATAACTCAAAGTTATATACCTCCTATGTTCCCTCCATCTCCTTCTGCCTGGAGGAGAAACCTGTTTGAAACCCCTGTATTGGGCAATTCTTGGAAACAGACACCTGAATGCAGATGCGTTCTTGTCAAAAGGAAACCCAGAAAACATTTGCACAGATGTGGTTGACACAGGAGGTCATGATCTCATTTCATATGTCATTGCTTAATCTTAGCTGAGATAATTACAGACATATGGCTGTCTAAATATGAAGTCAACAGGAAGGTATCCAGCTACATGTGGTACTACAAGTAAATCAGATTTAACTGCAACAGCCAGCAGCTGAAGCTATTAGGTGAACATCGGATGTTCCCTGACAAAATTTATCATAAAAAACAAAGACAATAAATTTACATTTAGTCATTCTTTGTATGTCTTTGTGGATAAAACTCACATTAGTATCTCATAATGTTCAAATAATAATCAGTATAGAATTTAGAGTTATTTGTATACGTTTTTCGAAACATGACAGGATGAAAACTCACTGTCCAGGGAAAGTGTAACATATTGCCTAAACCATCTGTGGTGCTGGGTTGATGCTGGCAAGCCCTGGATAATACAGGGACAATCAGGTGTGGAGTGTTTGCTTCACTGGCCAGCAGCAGTCAGGTCAGCGCTTTCCCCGTTTAGGCTCTGACCAGCTGCTGGTCCCAGCAGTGCAGTAGTTGTAGGTGCAGCAAAGCCCTCAGACAGAGGCTATTCTGTAGTACTCAGAACCAGTACAAAATGTCCCTCATGCTTTGCCTTTTGTTGTGTTGGCCCTAAGTACTTTTTTTTCCCCTCCTTTCCGAAAGGTCTCACCTTCTGGCTGCACCATTACAACGTTTCTGTGTGTTTTAATAGCGGTTCATATCTATAGCACAGCTATAGTTTTGGTATTATTGCTTCTGAGGACTCACAGAGTTGCTCAGGAAGCTTGTGGGATGTTTTTGCAGGATGCTGCCTTTGCAGCATGCAGCCAAACCTGTTGGTTTGTTCCAAGCTCAGTGGCAGTTTCCAGCATAGCCATTACAGACACCACAAATCACCTCATTTCCTGACTGCAAAGCAAGAGGGTGGGCTCTCCCCTACTCCCCTTTGCCGTGCTTTTAAACCATTTGTAAGCAGGGATTTGTTTTTCTTCCTGTGTGAAGTAAACTAAGGTTGAACTCTGGTGTGGTGTACAAACTCAGATTTGAACGGGCCCCCTAAGTTTCACTGATATGGTAATTTTTAAATCCAGGTCACAAGCACAGACGTCCATGATGAACTCTGGGAAAGTTTTGTGTGCCAGCTGGGCACGTGCTTTTCTCTGAGCGAGTGTTTATGCTCCCCAGGTCCTGACCCTGCGGTCCAGGAGGAGGTCCACAAACCCACACCAAGACCCCTTGGCTTTGCTGGAATTTTCATCCCAGACGACTATTGAGGTGTATTTGCAGGATTGCAGTGAGCAGCAGCGTGAGCTCTGGGTAAGCGCCCTCCCTCGTGCTCGTACGTGTTCTGGCAAACTGAGATTTCAGACAAGCAGGTGAAGACATACTTCAGTTTTATTGTTGTTTAGGCATGGATAGAAACATTAATTCTTTTGCACTCTTGGTTCTTGAAACTTGCCTATAGTGAACTTGGAGCAGTGAAAAGCCCAGCTCCTAGGACTGACGATTTAAAGTGCATAGGAGATCTAGCAGAATCCCAAAAGGCGAGGAGTTGGTTTTATTCCTTCTTCTGTAGCTGTGGAAGCTGAAGGACTTTTTTTCTTCTCCTTTGCCCTGTATTCCCCTGACAGTGGTATGAAAATTTTCAGCCCTTCCCTATGCTTTCCCTTTGGAAGTTTCCCTATCTTTGGAAGTTTCCTCTCTGTATTTAAGAACTATTTGTAGTGTTATAAACAAAGACAGGTGATATTTGCACACTCCTTCACAGGACTCTGTTACAGCTTTTCCCATTTAGAGTCATGCCCACTGAATTTGTTTTTTTCTTTTAAAAAACGTGTATCACTTGGCAGTGTTCTCGCACCAAAAGAAAAAGATATATTTATATATAAAGTAACTTTTTTGTGTGTTCACGTTTTATTTTGGAAAAAGAGGTGTTTAAAAATTTTAGAATTTTTTTAACAAAATTCTAAAAAGAAAAAAATCACAATATTTACAGAGATAACAGAATGGCTTAGCCATGCAAAACAAATTACTTTGGTTTTTCCCCCATTTTACTTTGGTTTAAATATTGACCAAGATTATAATTTTTTTTTCTTTTTGCCAAATAAAACAGTAACAAATTAAAGTTTAGAGGCATATAACAGGATTTCCCTCTAATATTTTATACAGCATAGAGTTTATAGGACATCTTATGTATTTAATCCATGCCAATGCACTACAGGAAGCTTTTATTAAGACATCAGTCACTACTGCCCAGACATTTAACATTTTACAAATTTACAAGTAACAGTGTTTTCTTCCCCCTAAATAATGCAAAAGTGGCAAAATACATTTCCTAACGTCCATCTTTTTCATTTATTTATTTATTTATTTATTTATCTATTTATTTATTTATTTATTTATTTTTGCCTACCAATCTATAAAAACTTACTTTTTCCCTGGATATTTGTAAATGGAAACCTGATGTTCTGCTTAATCTACTCTTTCCCTCCATCAAAGATGCCTGTTACCCTCTTCCAGAAACTAACCTTCCAGATAAATTGAAACATCTCCCTTAAGTACGACTTCCTTTTGGCCATTCACCCTAAAACCTTCTCTTATCAAGTACCATTCTAAAAATTCCCTCAAGCAAAAAACATGTTTATAAAGTTACAAACTTGAATGTAACTAAAGATACATAGACATTTCATTGTTACAATTATATGTACTGTTTGATAAATTAGGTACCAGTTAAAAACACTAAAATTATCTCAAGGTGCATTCAATATCTGTAGCATAGTTAACAAAAACACACAAAAAATATATATATTCTATTTTTGTGGGAAAAAATGCAGCTTTGATATGACCACTTTTTAAAAAAAGGTTCCAATTCTGACTGGTATCTCTTTGAAATGACAATTTACAGTACTTTAAGGCAGCGAATAACATAAAGGAATCAAAATTAACCCAGAATTCCAGTTCCTTATCCTAATGCTAACATGAAAGACGACTCATAAAGATCAATAAAATGCGTGTCTTGCTCTAGAAGGAAAGGATTATTAGCCACCGTCTGTATGTAGGCTAGGAATTTTTCATAGCGTTCCTTGCTTAATACCCAGACTTCTTCAGGGAACCTCTTTATTCCCCTTCTGGCTTGTTTAGCTTTGCACGGTTTTTTAAACATTCACTTTCATTAACATCTTAGTTTATTCTTGTCACAGCTGTCACCCTTCTGCTTTATCATGACTTCAAAGAATGAAAAAGGAGTTTGACATTTTCCTTTAAGACAATCTTACACTGTAGGTACTTGCTACAAACCAGAGGCTTCACTGAAAACAACCAGAACTAGACATGTACCTGCTCAAAGGGTGTCATAAAAACAATTGAAATAAAAACCATTACACTATACATCAGATTAACAGCAACTCCCAGAACAAAGCCTTACAGTGTATAAAAATAGCTACGTAAAAAATTTACATAAAGGCAAACAAAAAGAAATCTTCAGTGCAGACATTTACAAAAAAATATTTCGAACAGAACACAACATGGTGACCTATTATCATGGCTGTTGCCAAAATTAGTTTGTGGGGTTTTTTTATCTTGAGATAATTATGTCTAAAATCCTTTGAAAACTTGGTAGTATGATCTGCTTAATACTTGAACCATGAATAGCTGTCACTTCTTTGTATATGTTTAAGTACAATCCACGTTCATGCTTCAATTGGTCTATATGTATTCTCTGAAAATATGAAAGATAAAGCCAGTTAAACACTTTAAAGTATATTAACCATCATAACTACTCAGTATCTAGCCTTCAAATAAACAGCTACATGAATAGTACTTTCTTCTGCTGTTCAATGACATGAACACTTTCTTTCATGACAAGAGTAGCTGTTGTAATACTGTTCCCAGTAAATCCAGTAAGTTTATCTGGTAAGTAATGGATTTATGTCCATTTCATTTATGTAGATCTACTGATCTGAAGAAATACAGAGTAAACGATTGCACTGAAGGCACACAATGTTATCTGAACTCCTATGTTAAATAAATACCCCCAGCTAACTTCATCTAATCACCTCAATATCACAATGTTGCAGAAGGTACCAGGACCAGGCAAAAAATACAGACGAAGGCCTAAGCAAAAAGATTACAGAATTTCCCCATAGAATTATAGTAGGAATGCTGGGTATTTATGCTGCAACTTTTTCAAAATCCAAATCTACTTCTTTCCTACTTTTAAATCATTTATAGGATATAATTTTGATATTCCCAATTCCCTTTTTCAAATTATAAAACAGTGATATTACTAGTAAAGTGCCTATAGCAATGCTGCATCTCTTTATATAATGTATAAGTGCTTTATCTAATTCAGTGAATTTTGAATTTTTAACGCAAAACTTGTGGCTTGTACTTAAAAGTACAATACCAGACAATACCGGTATTATTAATGGCAGCTGTATTTATTTAAATAAGAAACCTTTTAATGTAAATATGAAATACCATAGTTCCAGTACATGCTTTAAAACCCTACTACCTCAAGAAGGTATCCAATGCTATTTACTTAAGATCCCTGAAAATCAGGGCTGCCTACAGCTTTCCTGTGGAGGAAGTTAAAATGCAGCACTACTGAACGGGTACTACTCTCATTTTTAAGAACAGCTGATGACTAACTGAACAAACCTCTGTATGGTCAGCTGGCTTCCAGACTCTTGGGCTACCCCAGATTTTAAATGTCCTAAACTGGCCATAAGAATGGTCTAAACCCCTACTTTGGGTTCTAAGAGGAGTGGCATATATACACGCAGCAGTGGTGTATATATGTGTGAGCACAGGGTGGTGCTGTTGGTGCTCTGTAGTGCTCCTGTAATTCCCAGCAGAAGTTAGGCATCTACCGAATCGCTGGTGCACAGAACCCAGCAGGGGAAACTTTCATGCTAAACGTAATATACAGTGTCTCTTTACAGGATAAAATTGATCCTAGTATAAGTATGGAAAATCTAGAGTGAAAAGAATTGTTTTGTTCTAAAGGAAGTCTCATGCCATTTGCACTAATGATGAACAAAGCTGACTTGGAGAACTTGGAAACTGTTGCTTTTCAGTAAGGGAAGAAGGCTCCTGTAAACATTCCAAGTCACAACTTGAAACCTTCTAACTCTACCTAAATATATTCTTCATATATACACATACACACACACGTGTACCACAGTGACACATTATATAAATTTGTATTTTCATTTCCTCAAGTATGTGGATTATCTAAATGTCAGGCTTGTTTTAATATCTCTGTGCAGCTTCAAATTCTTAACTGGCCAGAAGCTTGAGTCTGTCTGTCCTGATACTACACCACTCAAAGTGACCCCTCTGCCTCATCTCTGGAAGGTGAGCAACAGATTCCACAAATGGTGGACAAAGGGATGTTAAATTCTGCAATATTAAACACTTACCTGGAATGACGACTGACACATTTTCTCTTAAGTTTCAGATTTATGATTGTTTTCCTCTAGTTTTTTGTTTTCTTCTATATTTCCAAGATCTTTGTCTACATGTTTTGATGCTGTCCTATAATGTAAAAAAGAAGGTCATTTTTGCACGTCTACAGCGTTTTGTTCCATCCTCACATTAATGACACTGCCTCCTCCCCTCGAACGGAAAACTGTGACAGGTTCTGTTCTCAGCAGGTTTGCATATGTCTGTAAATAGGCCAACAGCACCAGATCCCCCACTGGTGTTGGTACCACAGGAAGTATTGCAGTAGGGCTCTGTGTGTTTGATTTACCTCTTGAGGAATTCAGAATTATCCTGAGCTAGCAGACATTTAGCAAGGTTAAACCAGTTGTGGAGATCCATGTTTCCTGACAAAGTAATTGTGTAGCTTGTTTCAAAAAACAAGAGTTTGCTTTAAGGCATACTAAAAATGTTACAAGTGTGGCTAAGATATCTTGATCAACACAGCAATCTTTTGTGTACTTGTAGTAAATGACTTACAGAGCCCATGCCAAACGGAAGCTCTTTAAATGTGAAGAAATTCATAAAAATTCTGGCAACACTGAAAAAAAAATCACACTCTGGTTTCTAGATCTGTGCTAGCTGTGACTGACAAGCTTTGGGCAAAGATGAAATTGTGTAGATGTTTGGGGGGGGGGGGAAGAGGTATGCCTCATTTAAAATAGCAGGTCTTCCTTAATGCAAGTAGTGGAGATGAATTAATGAGTTAAGTGCTTAGTTTAGCTTAGCACAATAAAACCACTATGCCATTCATTTAATCTGTGAGAAGCCTCACTGTCTGCCAAGGTGAAAGATTCCTGCAGTGCTGCGATAACATTTTGAAGGCCACAATTTTTAAAATGTAAATGGGCAAATGTGTTTGAGTGGGACAAAGTAAATCCCTTGTGTCAAAGCAGATTATCGTATACGCATTTTCTCTACAGATAATTTGTTTCCCCTACAGAAAAGTGAGGTCTGTTGTGACAGATTCATGCATATGCTCGCCCTTGCTTCAGGGTAAAGGCCCGCAGTGACGCTGACTTGCAAAATACAATGAAGACACAGGTTAGCAGGATACTGTGACACGTCACGCTGACACCATGCAGGTATGTACCTCCCCAAACCGCTGATCTGAACTTTTGCTGGTGGAGTGTTTCTGTGCACATCCTCCATCTGAGCAGAGGCCGTGAGCAGGGGCTACGAACTGTGTGTGCCCTGAGCTGAAGTACCCTTGAGTGGTACAGACAGTTTAGTCTTTGTCTCTGAAAGGCTTCCGATGGGGTGCAAATGCACCTAACCCCCAACACCTCTGGGAGTGGTGCTGAAATGCTGCTTTCTGGGCTGGGGAGCAGCTCTTGAGGTGGAGTGCCAGGAGAGCATGGGATTCTGGATCCCAGAGCGCAGAGACTACACTGAATGGCACCATTCTAAAATGTTTTTTGTTTTAGAGGTTATCTCCTGAATGGCTCTAAGTTTTAATGCTTCAAAACTGCATTTGCCTTTTACGATTGGTTTTAGAGTGCCTCTATTATATTTGTGTAATTGATAGAAAGGTGTTGGTGTTGAAAACCTACTTACTGCAAAGATCTGGACTCCTCTTTACTGCAGGCAAATTGAATTTCGTGCTGAGATAGTATTAGTAACTTATTCTACAGTGGTAAATTTCTATTGTGCAATAACATTCTACTTTTTTCTGGTATTCAAAACCTGAAACACGTGATATGCATTAAAAGGAAAGGATATGAAATGCAATGAAGAAAAAATTCAGTGCTTCAGTAGAGACTGACCTTCTGTGATAACTGACCTTCTTAATAACCTTTCACAAATCTCTTTAATCCTCACAAAAAAGAAACAACCCCTCAAAAAAAAAAATCCCTTGAAAATTAAAAAAGTTTTTAATTTAAATTTAAAAAAATGTTTGGTTTAGGCTGAGCACATAATTTGGCTTGTCATGCAGCTAATGAGTCTTTTCCATATTAAAGTCACACAAAATTGGAGACAACAGGGAAAGAGATGAAAAGCTGAAAGAATCTGGACTCAGGCAATTACCTGAGCTGAAATGAGTTGGAGGCAAGAAAGCAGGATCCTGCACGTCTGTCCTCATGTCTACTTATGTCTGCTCTGGGAGACTGGATAGACTATTGGCATGGCTCAGTGTGATCCTTTTTATTTGGCCTCTTATCAAGAGTTTTACAGCGACCAAAGCAGACTGAATCTCATATGACCTGACACTTAACAGCAGACGGAACTGTAACCAGCATTACTGGTCTTTGATTAGGTTAAAATTATTCGGTGATTAAAGCTAGGAGATGCTGCAATGAGATCAGGTTTTGAGTTTTAAAGTGCTCTATTTTAGTTCTGCATTCAATGAAACTAAATGTCACCTATTTTCCTAAAGCCACAAGGAGCGAAAATGGGAGACCTAAAGGGCAACACTGTGACTTTGAAAGAGGCAGGAGAGCCAGAACTCTTTTTGAGGATGTTCTAAACCACTTTCTTGAAATGAGAGTAGCAGCAGTTTTTCATGTCTGACAATCAGATGGATTTCGATTCTCAATGCCCGAGACTGAAATGCAGCTGTTTATTTATGATGGTTCAGTGATCTTGCTGACCCTTTTTTTTTGTTGTTCCCCAGATAGCAATATCTAGGCAGATTAACCACCTTAGCACAAACAATACTGCTGCCTTTTTTAGTGCTATTTAAATAGTGTCGTTAAAAGACACAAGAGTAATTTTGTGCTAAGTTGCAGCAGTGTGATCCACTGGCAGTGCTCTGCCAACAGCAGAGGAACAGCCGACTGGCATGGCACCAATCCTCAGGGCTTGACAGACGTGGCTTGGGTTTGTAACAGAAATGTCTCAAAATGTGGTTTCCATCACTTCCTGAGGTGATTGAGGCGCAGGACAAATGGTCCTTTGCCAGCTTAGCATTCAACAACAGTTGTTCCTTACTCTTCGTGCATTAACTCCTGTCAGCTCACTCCATCTGCAACTCAAGAGCAACTTCTTGATGATATCTGAGCAGCTGGGGAATGTAGTCTGAAAGGACAGAAATATTCCTGAGGATTTGCCAGAAAGGGTAGACAGCCCACTCTGCCCAGGCCTGGAGGACTCTCTCACACTGTAACATTATCTGCAGCTCCACAAACAAAGCCCACACCTTCCTGTGCTCTGGCCCTGTTGTTCTGAGGAGTGAGAAGTTGGCTTTAGTTATTCTTTTTTTTTTTTAAATTAATTTGTAAAACATGAATCATTCTGAGCTAAAATTATGACTCATACTTTACACATATCTATGCTTGCTCTTCAGGAAAATAATTATCCTCAGGGATTCCTAATCAAAATCTCTTTGCAAGTAATACTTAAGTGAGATTTTTAGCTTTCTTTGGAATGTGTGCATTTTGAGAGGCTGCTATTTTAATAGATTTTGTTCAGATACATTTTCCATGTCAATTGTTTTGCCTGTTGTACTGTAAATACAGACTGCATATAGGTGTCCCGAAAATTGTTGTAGGGTTTTAATTTCTGATTTCTTTTCATCTTGCAAGTCCAGGCCTTGCCCTCAACAATGTTTAAGGAAGACAGGAGGCAGTGCTGTTTTTCCTTGTTACCCAAGCTTGAGACAGTGACAGGTAAGAGGACAGACATCAGTGTAGTTCTGCATGCTGAAGCAAGAGCCAAGAATTTCATTAAAGCTTGCATCCATTTTGAAAGGCACATCAGACACTCAACTGCACTGATGCAAAAAAATTTCTAGGAGCTGA
Source organism: Manacus vitellinus (assembly GCF_001715985.3). Lineage (NCBI taxonomy): Eukaryota > Metazoa > Chordata > Aves > Passeriformes > Pipridae > Manacus > Manacus vitellinus. Next base: position 878,360 of record NW_021940122.1, read on the forward strand.
TGATCTTCTACATTCAAATTGGGACTATCGGCAATCTCCTCCTATTTACCCCAGTCTTGCCTTGCACTTCCTCCAATTATTTTCAAATGTCCATCAGCAAGGAAAAAGACAGAGATATTAGAAAAATGTTCCAGTCACCAAGAAATTGGTGACAATTTTTTAATTTATGTGGTGGCCTTTTACAGAGGATTTGTATCATGTAACTATGTCTTTTCCCTGGAAGAGAACTGCACAAAACCCAATACAAATGAGTCTTTTTCATAACATACAGCAAGTTTCCTACATATTTGGATTCATATGCTTGTTTCTTATAAAATATCAGAAAGGCTGATAGTTTTATTGCTATGCTTCAAGTGTTCAGTTTCAGAGAAACAGTTTTGACTACTGGGATCTAGGAAGTATTTGAAGAGTTTGGTGTGCTCCGAGTATGAACAATCTTAAGACTGCTGCTGTGCGTCAGCTTGCCCAGCTGAACTTTCCTTCACCAGATTTTAAACCACTTTAACCTCAATCCAGCCTCATGTGACTTGAGATTTGTGCATCTCCAAACCTCAGGCACAAAAATGGGGCAAAGGTCTGATCTACATGCAGAACTGCCATGACCAGAGAGCAAGGGTACAGGGTGCTGAGTGCACTATTTCCATTCCAATCTTTAATTTCTGCTGTAGCCTCAGCTGTTTCTGGCAAGGTGAAAATTCATAGATGAAGGATCTACTGAAGATGGGTCTCCTAGAATCACTCAACTGAGGTCTGACACAAAAATTTTAGAAATATGCTGAAGAGCTAAGATATATTCTGTTCAGTGCAGATTAGTTTAAGACATCCTTTTTGGAAAAAGGAGAAATCTGCAGAGAACAAGTGTTCGGCCTTCTGCTCAGATGAAGGAGAAACAAGGCAAGGCATGCTGGGGTAGGTAGCCTCAACTCTTTATTTAAGAGGGGGTTGCAGAATGTGGAATACAGATGAGTCCCTTATTTATGGGATAATATTCATACTGAAAAGAATATGTGGCTATAATCAGTTTTTCCATCAAGTGGAGCGGATGCAGTGAATAACTGTACAAGTGATTTATTGTGAACATATTCCAAGGCTACAAGTATAATTCCTACTTAGTGTGGATGACAAGACAATAGAATATTGTACAAACCACAACACCAATAACAAAAAAGTAATGTTTTTCTTGCCTCGGCAGACTTGCAAAGTTCTGTGCTGCTGCCTTCTCAGACTTTCCTTTGGCGTCACTTTGGGGATAGAGATTAGTTGAGTTACTGTTCAAGGGTGGGCTTAAAAAATAACTATGAACTGCTGGCCTGTATGGAGATGGAGGGGTTGTGATTAGACACAGGTTGTGTCTAGAGGCGTAAGGTGCTTTTTATGTGGTCTACTTTGACTTCTAGGCTCTAAGTCATAATGAAAACTGTCATAATGACAGAATAGGTACTGGCACTCTGCTTCCTCTTGCAAGTATGGTGTACAGAAAGCAGGGAGTATAACACTAGATCAACTTAAATATCCTGAAAACAGGAGACTCTCAATGATGATGCATCAATTAAGGGTTTTAGAAGCCAGTAACCATATATCAAATATGGAGACTATTATATAACTATAAAGGTTTGGGGTTTTTTTCCAGTGAACCTCTCTAATCAATTCTAGTTTTAATTTTTCCTCTAAGCTTGAGGAAAGTAAGTGTTGTCCATTTAGAATATGCTGTATGTTATCTCTGAAGCAGAAAAAGTTATTTTAGTTAATAAACTCATGCTATATTCTACAATTCCTGTTAGCTCTCCCCATACTACATAATGGTACAAGAAAAGTTACTTATTTTACCTTCTCTGCCCTCCTTATACCCCAAAAACCCAAACCAGTGAACCAGTTTTATGATTCCACATTCACATATTCAAAAAGGAACAAAAAAAAGAAAATTATTCTAGACATTATCACAATAGTAGCAAAATGTGAGTGGAAGAGCAGTGTATGTTATCCTTTTTAATTTTTACCAAAAGAAGCATAAGCTTTGCAAAACCCCCCTCCATGTATTATATCTGAGCGTGGTTCTGTGCTTGGGTGATTTGTAACAATTCTGTATTTGAAAAACTTCCAAAATCTGATCAGTTATGGCTGAAGTAAAGTCCTTATGTATTCTCTAAAAAAAGGATAACATAAATGAAAACACATTTGTTCATAGTAAAATCCAACTGGTATATTTTAGATCTAATTTGATCTAATTTTAATGAAAGGCCACAGAAAGAACAATTGAACTTTAAGACTACTTTTACACCTGTACTGATTTGTGCATGTTATGCATAACTACCCTAATCTCCCCTGATAAGAAGCAGCTGTAAGGAGCCCTTCAGAAAGCAAGCCTGCCCTCAGTTCTCCCTGGAGACAACTGTACAGGGATAAGGCCAAATGGCATGCAGTCATGACCAGCTTCAAAAGGATGCAGAAACGTGGTCACTTCCTGAGATCATCCAATTTATTTTCTGAAGTGAGCCTGCGATAACAAAGAAACTTGAAAGCAAGCAGGCCTCACTGGCAAATCCCATTCTATGCCTAGGATGGCTAAAGCATATTGATTTGGATGATAGCTTCCAGACTTTTCAGCAACACAAGCTCTACCTTTACCAGTTTTACTTCAGAGATCTCAAAGTACCCTTGAACAAAACAACTCTTCTCCCTGAGATGGTTTAGTCTTATTCTGTAAGTTATTCAATATTTAAAGCAAATGATGAAGACAGTTTCTAGCACCAGCAAAGCCACACAGACTCCCACACATCAAGTTCCATAATTAAGTAGTAGGTGCTATGTTTAAATGCAAGAGCCAGCACAGACTTGGCTGTCAGGAAAGACAACCTCATTACAGCTACAATCTTTGAAAATCTTAGACCCCCACCTCCAGGAGATCAGTCCTGTTATGCATTAGGACAAGCCAACCAGAGGTATCAAGTTTCCTTTTTCTATTAAGAGCACGTACTGTAACAGCTTTTCCCCGCCCATGACTACTGGAATGCTGCAGGAAGGAAAACAGGTGAACGTACACTTCTGCCTATGGTTATTCTTTTTCGAATTTATTATGAAGTTTTCCATAAATTCTTACTTTGATTTCTTCACATAGAGCCAGTAGACAACACCTGCAACCAGGGCAACCAGCAGAAGACCGACCACAATTCCCACTATTAGCTTTGCCTGGTCATTAACCTTTTCGCTATTGTCATCTGAAGCAAAGAAGAAAAGTTTAGAGATGACTTATGACAAAGTAAAACATTACACCAGTTCTAAAGAATTTTCATCAGAAACAGGAAAAGGGGTCAGCAAGTCAAAATAAATAAAACAAAAAATGTAGGCATTGTTCTTTAAATGTACTTTCATCTTTTAAGCTTCAAGAAAATCACGTCTTAGTCAATCATGGCACAAGCTATTTCAAATTAAGTCCACCTTTGAGGGACTGCAGAAATTGTGCACTGACACTATGTAGGTCTTGAACTAAGACAATCAAAAGAAAGGGTTATAGAGACAGAAAACCATACATACCAGTTCTATCCTCTGGCTCATCATATTCTGGAATACTTACTGAAATGAAAAATGTTAAAATTAAATTAAAGACAAAATGTATTAGACCTGAACATCACCTTTAATTGCCTATTTACTGCAATGACAGAAACTGAAACTTAATACAGTGTTTGCCAAACAAGGTAATTAATCTCATCTTTAAACAAAAGTGTTTGTTTCCTTTGTAATATAATATATCCAGTTGAAGAATCTTATTCAAAATCTGTGATATTAAAGTGTGCTACCCTTCCACAAACTGTAGCTTTTCACTACCTTTCATCATTGAAAAGTGGCATCTGATTAAAGCCCAGTATGGCTGATTTCTGTTGTTAGTCAAGTCATACCAGTAGTAATAAACTGGAATTTGGAGACTAAAACATTATGTTAATTTAGTAATAAATAAAGACTTCTCTCTTGTTAATAAAGTATTATTTTGCAATATTTTGTACTATTATGTTGTAATATTATTTTGTTATATTGTTTACTGTTGTAAATAGATAGCTAGCCAAGAAAGTCATGAAGACTAAGTCACTTCATCTAGAAAGCTATCAATAAATTTTATGTACTACTGATCCAGAGTGGATTTACAATTGCTTGACTTAAGACAAAAAGGTTAAATATCTTAGTATCAACATTACTAAGCAGACCTACTCTTCATTTGAGTGAGATGTGTGGGTACTTTATGAGAAACTATAACTTTAAGGAAATGATCTTTATTTATAGGACACTCACTAGCAGAGACATTCATGGAGGTCACAGTCCTTTCTAGCTCATTTTCTGCAATGCAAGTTAAAGTCACATTTTCCTCAGGAGCAATTATAATTTTACTGGCAAATTTCCCATTAACATATTTTGTTTCCTCTGTCTGAAAAAGTAAAAAATGAAGATTAGTATCCTTTAAGAAAGCAAAAAACAATACATGCACTACCTGTATTACACATTGAAAATATTCAGAGGGAAATGTCTTTCAACAAATACTTCACTTTTTCCAAACAATTGAAATATGCATTATTTTATTAAATGGTAATGTGAATATTTGAAAGAAAACAATTTGGCAACATATCTAGTTATAGATAGTATAGTGTGCACTGGAAGATCAATGATAAAGAGGCTTTTTTAAAGAAAGGTAACCACATTCTGTATTTGCTTTTCTTTCAACTATTCAAAAAATATTCCAAGTGATAAAATTCTTCAAGAAAAACCCAAACTTCTAAGCTATCCTTTCTTTCCATTTTGCTATTTTTCATTTATATCTTTATAAGGAAAAGAATTGTTCTAAGTTTTCCACTTTTCAGCTTTCCAAGTTGTTTCCACACTAAGCATTATTTTGCCAAGCTACGTGTATTTAGTAGCACCTGTAGTATCTGTACTGTAATAGTGATGTGTTGTTCCTTAAATTTGCTGTACATCATTCTTGGATTAATGCAACATCCAGAGAAAATTATTTTCAATCATTATTTGTATAGCTTCACGACAAATCCTGCCCTATAGCTTCAAGTAAATGGACACATTTTGACAGCTATACATAATTTCTGTAGGCTTAAAGCAAAACCTATTTGAAAATATATGAGATTTCATTTGAAAATGAAATCTACAGGAGCACTGTGCATTGTACTTCCAGTCACTGAATGTCTGTAGAGAGGTCTCATTTATTCTTCCTGCTAAGGCAAAACATAGCAATGCTTTGCATGGGATGCGGTAATCAATACCAAAATACTTCAGTTTGGTTGTTTTCCAGGTATTTTCCCTGCTATATATGGGTACTTCTTATTTATCCCTCAGGATGAATGCATTACCCTTCTGTTTCCAGTGAGAAACAACAGGCATAACCATACAAAAGCAACTATAAAAATTAGGATAAAAGCTGCAAACCCCATAAGGAACGATACTGAATGTAATTTCTGACTCATACATGCCACATTTCATTGCATTTCACCCAGTTAATGCCTACAGGAAGTACCCATTTGCTTTCTAATATAAGTTCTGTAGTTCCACTAATATTTGCAAAGTCTTTATGCAATGGCAAAATCAGCACATTAGACTAAGTACCCTCACTTAAAAAAATGCATATTTCATTTGTAACCTTTTCCTTCCAGTTTTGGCTTGTAGCCAGTGAATCTCCTTTGCCTCTTCACCTGCTCTATTCAAAAAACCTTTATCATAAAAAAATCATCCTTGTAAGGACCATGTAGCTACAGCTACCACTTAACCTTCTCTTAGATAAATGAAAGAGACTTATTTTCTTCAATCTTGCTACCTGAAAAATGTTCCTTGATTTTAATTTGCACACTATCTTTTGGTGAATAAAGTAATAAGAAAGATACTTGCTTTATTTATGATGCTTCCAGTACCAGTAACTGTCCACTGCACTGCTGGTTTGGGGAAACCTTCCACATGGCAGATAATTGTTTTAGACATTTTATTTGTGTTGGTTTTCTTCGTCATTTTGATTTGAGGTTTTCCTACAAGAACAATATTACAGTTAATCCTTTTGTTTAAAAAGAACAATTAATCATCATAACTATCTGCTCACTTACCTTCCACAATAAGTTTAAGTGTCTGTCTTTTCCTTAATCCTTCGACCTCCTGTAGAGTAGTTTCGCAGACGTAGTTTCCAGCATCTTGATACTGAAGACTTGAAAATGATGGACTTGTTTGCATTCTGGTATTGTCCTGATAAAGTAAGGAGTTAGAAGTGACAGAGATTAACTCACGATACATTAATCCCTAAATTAAAAATATGACTACTTTCAACAGAAGTTTTTGCATGCTTTGGCAAATTGGAGCTTTACTCTTAAGGTGTTTCCCCATTAATAATTATATTTCAATATACAGCATGAAAAGTGGAAACTACTGGAGATTTATTCAAGTCACCTCCCTTCTTCTTGAACAACTTTGCTTTCAAAAGAAGGGCAGAGTTACCAGCTCTGAGCTTTCCTAGTAGATTAGCCAAAACCACTACTGGTAGAAACTGTTTGAAATGCAAGCAACTCCACTCTAGGCCAGGCTTCTGAGATCAACATATGCTCATAAACAACCATCAGACATTATTATTTTAAGTTTCCAGCACTGCAGATTTGGTACCAGCCACTCAACACCCAGTGCTAACATCTGATCTCTCAGCCTGCTTTGTCCTTTTATTATGTTTATTGGAAACAAGATCAAGCTTGACTCCGAGAAAACAATGCACCAATCCCTGATTCTCAAAGGGCCTTCTGAAGTCTATTTCAAAAAAGTTATGTTTGTGTTACAGTATGCATTACTTCTTTATATTTGAAAACTGAACTGATAATTACAATAACTGATTTTCAGTCATCACTGTGAGTGAGTAGCTCTCATTTTAGCCATATGCATAAGACCCATTTTAACAATATTCTTTAAAAAGCCCAATGAACAACTTCCTTCCTTCCTTTCAAAACACTGAAGTAGCAGCAATAATATGAAGAGGTGAATACTCAGATGAAGCATGAAGTAGATGAATTACTGACCTTTATCCAAAACACAGTTGCATTTCTACTAGAAGAAATTGTGCATGACACAGGCAGGGCCTCTCCAATCTGTTTTGTGACTTCTCCGCTAGGAGTAAGCTGCAAATCCAAATCTGGGATAGAAAGAACATTTGTCAAAAGTTAATCTCGGAAAGCCTGGCCCATTTCAAAGGCTTACCAAGAAAAGAAAATGTGACTAATTGCACTCATTAAATTCAAGATTTCACTTCTTCAATAAAATCTAAGTCAATTTTACAAGTAAGGGAGATGAGAGAATTATTCTAAAATAGGCATTGCAGAACATTCATATTTTTGCTGTAATTATAGGCTAAAAGGAAAAGCAAAACCTCACTAATCACTAGACAAATGGATACATTTTTTCACCTTGTACTGCTGAAAGAATGATAAAATAGGCACAAGAAGCTGAAGAAGTACTTCACACAGCAGTATGTGCATCTTGGAAGGGGAAGCACAGACTCCTGTGAGGGTAGCTTGGTATGGGGCCAGGTGGAAATACATCTTCAGGGGAGAACTCGTGCAGGTGGGGACAGGTTAACCTAAATAGTAAGTGTCAAGAAAAAGACAGGAGGACAAGGGGTAATTTCCTTTAATCTGATAAAACAAGATTATTTTTATCCTCAGAATCTGGAGGGGATGACAGTGGTCAAACAGAGGGTGCATGAGACATGATACTGACTGAAGTGAGAAATCTGAATTATAGGTTTGGGGGGCTGTACATGAGGCCCCTTGATTTATTTGTTCTCATTTGTAACTTAAAATGCTATTTTTGTGTAACTCAAAAGAGTCCAAACTCTGCCTGACATGTTTAAGCTCCAGGGAAATTGCAGTCATGGATAGCTGTGTTTGACATAAGGCATGGTGAGAGCCAGTAACAGACACGTCACGAAACACTGCTCTAGGTTTTTCTTAGTATAAGGAGTTGGTGGGCTGGCAATGTTGGTGATATTTTTTGTTTGCTTGGTTGTTTTGTTTTTTGTTTTTGTTTTTTTTTTAAAAAGAAAATCCCAAACTGAAAAAAAAGAAGGGTTTGCCAAGCTAAATCTCTGTTTTGCTTCCCCTCTCACAGTGCCTTGCTTGAAAGCCAAGTTGCCTGGTCAAATGACTATCACAGATGAGTGCACATACACACACACACATACATGTGCAGTCTCAAATGCACACATGACTTCATCACAAATAGAGAATTTGCTGAAAAAGGATTGCAAAGCATCCTTTCGGTTTTTAAGCAGAGTTGAAAAAAAGCTGCAGACAAAAATCACAGTTGCTACAGGAAAGTGAGTTTTCCATAACAAAACACTGAACTTCACTACTGGCTTCATTCAGTGGTTGCCCTGGGAACACCACTGTAATTAAAGGTAGAACTTGAGGGAACAACAAGGGTTCATCCTGTACTACTAGTCCGTATTATTATTTTTGTTACGAGCCTTATGTCTAGTCCAAGGGGCCACAAGAACTGTACGTTCATCTGCAAATGAATCAAAGATCTTGATGAAGAGATAAAATGGCATCTTGTTTCTTGTATTCCTATGGGGATTTCTCCTTCTGCCTCCTGAAAGTAGTAAACGCAACCAAACTAATGTTACTGTGGCTTCCAGAAAACAAAAACAGAAACAAAGACAAGACTCATCCAGTGAGATAGTGTATAGATTCCAATGGTGTACGGGATGTGTTTCTTCTTGCTGTTACTCTTAAGCACATCTACCAAGGCAGAGGGGTTGTTGAAGAAAAAAGCTAAGATTTTTTTTTTTCCCCCTCAAGGTGAATTTCCTTCAACATCTACTTAAACCCTTTGTTCTCTGAAGCAGGACAGCACTTCAAACCCGAGATCACCAAAGACCATACAGGAGGCATTCCTCTCACATACACCATAAGAAACAGAAACTCCTGAAATTTTTTGCCTTCATCTCAGGCAACACTGACACTGAGCCCAGAGCAATCCTTCAGCCCAGTGCTCCTCCAGGGTAGCATGCGTGTGCACCCCCAGCCTCTTTTTGCGGTATAACTGAGAGTACAGTCCCTCTCACACAGCGGTCTTGGTTGCTAAAGAAGTTAGGAAAATTTACACTGTATGAGACGAACTCCATAGCTCAGAGCAGAATTTGCAAGGTGATTTATGAGGCAAGTACAGAATTAAGCTACTGTTTAACATAGGATCCCCTCTAGGAACTCTACATGAGCAATTTGATTTGGATTAATATTCTGCCAGTTTATCTGTAGGGCTCACAAAGAAATGTGATATAGATACTTTTACCTCTCTACTTTTATGCTCTATTAGTAAGTAATCTCTCCTTGGTACAGAAGTATGAGGAGAAAATATTTCTTGCATACATTAGACTGTCAAAATTAAATTTTTGTTTTCATTGAAAGAAAAACTTTTCTGCAAGAATTTTCTGTACATTTCCCGTTTGGCTTTGAAATGTTCTTCAGAAACAAGCTTCTCATCAGGCAGCATTTTCAATATATGCTCGCTCTTAATGTGGTCTCACTTGAAGTCTTGCATTGATTTCAGTGCTGCCTTTGCATACCAAGTAGTGCAGGGAAGAGACATATAGTGCATTCTGCACACGTTACCACATCATGTGAGAGAGATATGGAATTAATGTGGGGAAGATTGGAGCATACGTTTCAGTTTTGAAACTCTGTGGCACATACAGGACAGACTCCCAGCATTTAACAGAGACTTCTGATGGAATACTGTGCTACAGCTGGGAAAACTATGCACAACACTTCCCTGTTGTCTGAACTCCATAAATATACTAGCAGAAAACCAGAAACTTCTCCTAGTATACTGAGAATCGATTTTTCCACGTAACATTCAAAAGGTGATTTTCCCCTGTATTTTCAATGACTTTACTGAAAGAAGAGACAAGACAAGACAAGGCTATAAAAATATCTATAGAGAAACATAAATGCTAAATTTCTAAACCCTTTAATTTACTGGAAGGTTTGCAAAACTATTTCCCCAGAAAACACATTTTAGCAGAAAGGAAAGCATCACAAAGAAGAAGTTCCACAGACCTATCTACTCCATACTGAGTCCTACATGCAGAAACAATTAGAGAATCATAGAATGGTTTAGGCTGGAAAGGACCTAAAAGATCATCTACATCCAGTCCCCCTGCCATGGGCAGGGACATATCAACATTAGACCAAGTTGTTCAAATCCCCATAGCAATAGGTAATGAAAGGGGACTGTGGGCTGAAAGAGTTGCTTCTTTATAACTGAGGGAAGGTACACCTGTCCTCTATTGTTAGTTGCTTTCCTTGCCTCACACAGGGTGTGCTTCTCTATCTGTTTAAGTCGTTGCAAACACCTTTTGCCCTGGCCTGTTACTTCCTGGCCTCTGCCAGTTTTACTTATCTGATCCTGGATGAACTCATTCAAGGATCAGAGCCGGCAGAAAAATTACAACACAGTGTAAAAAAACCCAAACTCACAACATAAATCCCGTTCTGTTGCTCCCTCTCTTGAGGGACACATCATGCCAACTGCAAGCACTCAGTTCTGCTGGACTTTACACTGGGACCTGGCTGCACAAAACCTGCTCTGAGGGACAAGAGCTTGAGTTGTCCAGTTTGTTCTTTATATTCTGTGGATAAGGTAAGAGAATCTTTCGGCCCCCCCTGCAATTTTCTTCATAAATAAAGTATTTCCCTAAACATTACAGGTAACTCAGATGCTTTACTGTAAATTTTCAACTTTCTGCGAGTCTTATAATTTATATTCACCTTGGAAAAAAAAGAGCTCAGTATTCAGCCAGAATATTCTCCTACAAAAATACTTGAGGGTTATGACAGGACAATGTTTTTTCATACCAGGAAGAAGATTTCCCTACCTAGACACTGAAAGGAATCAGTGTAATTATAATGCTCAATAAAATCTGTTTGTGAAAAAACACTACATTGAAAATATAACGAATTACTATAAATAGTTTCCCAGATTAAAACCAAAATTATTATACTGCTGCCTTCTTGTTGTGTTCATGGTTTTGGGTTTCTTAAAAAGAAAATAAAAAAGCTAAAATGCTGAGATTGGATGTGAGGAAATGGAAAGCCCTGACTCCTAATCAAGGCTTTTTCAGGTGCAACAGCATAGACAGAAATATTCATCTATATGTGGAAAGGTAAGCAATAAAGCAAAAGAGGGAGAAAAAGAAGGATTTGATAGGCATTAGTAAGTATTATTTGAAGGAGGAAAAAACATGCTGCAGAAATGCTTTAGACCAGCATAAGGCAAGACACCAAAATAGCTTAAAGACAGGGCATTGTCTGGATATTCAGGAATTACAGAACTATTCCAGGCCACTGTGCCTCAGTTAAACAACGGTTTTATTGCAGGTAGCGGTATTTTGGAAAAACAGAACATAACAAAATGAATCCTAAATGAAGAGAAGCAATAGGGTGCTAGAGTGTACCTATGAGTTCTGAGTAGCTGCACTAGCTGCCAACACTGGAAAGACTTGTGCCAAGAAAATACATGCTTCTCTGGCATACTAAAGCTCTTCCAACATGCAGAGAAAATAGAGAAAGGAAAACTGGCTTGTTATAAATCACTTGGAGCTGAGGAAGCCATTCTTTAGAATAACTATTTATCAAAGTATAAGTAGACACTTGGAGTAAAATAAAAGGGTCAGTTATACCAGAGCAAAAGACCAGCAATCTACTTTTGATATTGGGTAGTTAAGGCAGTAGTACAGGGCTCTTTTCAGATCTTACACACCCAACTCTTGGCAAAAAGGGGAAGGAGAAAAGGATGACAGTGGATGATCATATTAAAGGTAAAATATTCATTAAATGGAATAGTGTAATTATTCATGTACAGATATATTACTCCTGGGCACATGTTGTGACTCTGGGGGATGGTCCTCTGCAGGGCTAGGGGTTGGGCTCAATGATCCTTGTGGGTCCCTTCCAACTCAGCATATTCTGTGATTATGTGATATTATGCATGTATTGTAACTCTTTCAAGAAAAAAAAATTCAAAACCAAGTATACAAACATGAAATTTCTTTTTATGTAAAGCATAACTACTGCAGAAGCCTTTAAACTTCATTATCTATCAGATCCCTCTGAACCTGTCAACTACTAAAGGTATTTGTGCTACTGTGAAGACTACAAACCATCAGTGTTTTTAGGGAAAACCTACTACCACTAGCCTGAGTCTCATTTCACAGCCTGTGATAGCAGAGCACAGTTTGAAAGAGTTCCTGCTCTTGTTTTCTCACATAAAGAGATTAAAAGCAACCATTGCTTCAGTGGTTCAACCAGTTCAATGGCTGCTTTTGAAGTGTTGCTGATAGTATGAGTAAATACTCCAGTATCCAGCTAAAGAAAATTTACTGAGGTCTGTAGCTGTCATGATTCTGGGAAAAGTAAAAGAAGCAATTTTTCCTATGTGAACAAAATGACTTCCTAAGTCTCTTTTCTACACTCCTTACACGTTACCCTCATTGAGGTAAATACGAACTTGGCTATGAAGAATGACTTTCAGTGATATCACTGTGGATCAGCTTGGTGTTTGTGTGCATTCTAAGGCACAGCTGGAGGAAAATAATTTGCCACGTATATGTTCACATGAGTGATATATAAAATACCAAAATTCTCCCTGTATGTGACAGTGCAATAATATCATATACTATACAAAAGTTACATAAAGAGAATTTGTATCTAGGCAAATGAATACAGAAAGTTAGGATTTTCAAACAGAAATACATTAGAATAAAGAAAAATGACCAGACACTACTTCAAACCAACTGCTTCACTCAGTTCTCCTGTAAGCAACTGAACTAATCTACCTAACTAAGCAAAGAGGGCATTCTGGAAGGTCCAAGATCAGTTTGTATCCTAGACAGGAATGCAAAATGCAATGACTTACAGTGCACAGTGATGGTGGTTGAATCCACCATGCTTTTGTCAGTCAGAGAGCATTTGTATTCTCCTGTTGCATTCCGCCTGACATCTGTCATTACGTAAGTATCTGAGCTCCTTATACCTTCTGTTTCTCCCTGCAGATGGAAAACAAAACATTTATTGTATGTGGGCCTGCTAAAACCATTAATTTTTGTTGAGGATTTTTTATTATAAGAATGATGAAATACTCCAAAATACACACACTGAAGTGGAACTACCTGTTAAATATAGTAAGGTTTACTTCCTGCATGACAACATAGCTGAAAAAACACCTACAAGCTTACTCTTTTAACTGAATGACTAAATCATTTGTAGAGGACATTAAAATACAAAATTTGAAAGTTTTGCAGAAAGATGCAGTCTACGAATAAAAGTGTTGCAGAAATCAAAGCAGCAGAACATTTTGTGGTTTTAAATCTGATTCTGATATGATATATTCAGATGAGGAAAAATCATTAAGTGAACTGTACTGCATTACACACCTTGAATGACCCAAGCAAACCTTGCTTTATCCACATCATGATATAGAGCCTGTTAGGATATACAATACTTTCTATGCAGTTATCTACAGACACTGGTGTTTTGAATTAGTCAGCAAGTGCTGCTTTCTGGCTGTCCAGTTCCCCAGTTTCCCCCTGATTACAATGGACAGACAGATCAGCTTTAAAACAAGCACAGACTGATACCCTAATTCCTATCTCTGAATCCAGAAAAAGATTTATAATACCCATGAGTCTTGCAAAGAAATCACCAACTCCAGTTCTCCTTGAGAAAAAGGACTAGTATCGGGTACCAGGGAGAAGATAAGACAAACTTGGGTGTTTAGCTCACTGACTGTGATACTGGAGGAAGGAGAGATACCATTCACTTTCTTCCTGGCATTTAGTGAGTTCTTAGGATGACTAAGTGGCCGTTCTGAGATAAGAGGATTTCAGCTCCCAGTTTCCCTTGCTGCTCTTCAGCAACTCAAACATGCCAGGAGTCCAGAGTAGATGACAATTATGCTCAAATGGTGACATGTTGGTTTTGAAATACCTGAAAACATGCCACTTCTTTTGGCTTCTCTCAAGATCAGCTCTGCTCACTACTGCAGTAGGAACAAATAAGGGATATAATATAGGATCAAGAAGCAGGACATGGGAAGCAGGGCCAGAAGTCTTGGAATATAAAGTCACATCTGTCTGTGGATTTCATCAATACTAAGAAGATTAATAGTAACAAAGCTTTTATTTTTCTCAGTCTGTGTCTTACACATTTGGCAGATTTGTTCTCCTGTGCTGTCACACACAGTAGTTTTTGTGGTTTTATGCCACCAAACAATTCATTAACTGAAGAAAAGAAATTGCACAAAGATTCATCTATGAAAGTCCAAAAAATAGCTAAGGTAATTTCCTGTACTTTCACTGCTGGATTTTTGTTATGACAACAGATGAGATAGTTTTCTTCAAGATGCTAAACTGCTGTCATTAAAGCTGTTTATTAAAGTATATAATGATGGGAAATGAAGCCTTGTAATTTTTAGTAGGGTCTAACTTCTGAAAAATTCAGGTGGGCTGTGGGGAAGGAGCAACGTTTTTTCAAAAATATTTTGCCAACTGAGGTGAGGCGTTCTCAGAGTCTGATATAATGGCCAATGTCTGTCGTCAGTGTTTGTCGCATTGAATTCCTTCCTTCATTTGTTATAAAATCACATATACACTGACATGTAGCAATGTCTGTAGGAAGGGATGATACAGAATATTTCACTATGCACTGACAGCAAGGCAGGACTTACTGGAATGTAAAACAGGAACTCCTGTGGAGGAGGGTTGCCATTTCCTGAGCATTTCAGAGTGATGTTATCGCCTTCTTTAATGGTCCTACTTTGTGACAGCACTTGAATAGTCACCTTCTCTGTTGGATCTGTGAAAATAATGTACACATTTAATAGCTTCTGCATAATCCACCCAGCAAAACGATGCATATGATATTCATGGCCGAAGAGAACGCAATTTTATCATCCTGCAGGAGAAGATATTCGCATGTGTAGATCTTTTTATAAAAGAACTTGAAGTTAATCTTTCTGTATTTTTGCCGATTAAGTGCAAAGAAGTCATATGACATAAAATTCATTTTTCTTCACCAAAATACCTGTAACTGAAACAGCAATGATTACAACCATGTCATGTGCTTAAAAGCAAAAGAAGCCCTGATTAGTATGAACCACTTCATGGTGTGATTTCATTATGAGGGATTAACTTGTCCTCTGTGAAGTTCCCTGTTTGGAGGACTGCAGCAATCAGAAAAACAACTGAAGCTCTCAATGCCTTGTAATAGTACTAGATAATAGCCTTCTGGCATTAAAAAGAAAGAAATATGAACTAAGCAACTACGTGCAGACTATTCTATATGCTGATCACTACAGGCTTTCAGAAAGATGAATTTGGTGAACATAATAGGACCCTTAACATAGTCAACAGAACAGTAAATGTAACGTACTTCTGTCATGTTCAGTGAAGTTGAACTATAACTTATACTTTACTTTTGTAATTTTTTTTGAGGCAAAGATAGAGTATTTTTAACAGATGCTATTCTTTCTAAGTAGAGGCCTAAATATAATTTTTCTAAAACAAAGTAAAGTGAACAAAATTAAAGAAAACAATATGGGCAGATAACTCTCGCTGTGTTAATTTTAAAGCATAAATAAAATTCCATCAAAGATGCCAGTCTTGCATTAAGATACAGTACAGTGCACCTTATCAGACACTAAAAAAATCTACACAGCAGAGAAACCCTCGCCTGACAGGTGATTTTGTGTGTTTAGTGAAGCGTGTGCTCTACAGCCCTTCCAACCCTTAAGGCATTTATCATGTCTGTCTTCTGCTATGGGATTTCTCAATAACAGGAGCTGCATTTGATTGTGGCCTTTTGGGCTGAGAGCCCTAACAGAGCACAGCATTTCACCACCCCTCCTCACAGAAGGAGGGGTAGTTTGTTTCAACAAGCCACATCCTCCCTCCTTCAGATGCAATAGCCTCGGCTCCCTTCCACAGCCAAACCTTCCACCTCAGTACCTTCAGAGCTGAAGCACAACTTTGCCTGCTTAGAAAATGGAATTCCAACATTGCTGCTGGTATGGAATAGAACAGATGCAATGAAATAGCTGGCCAGGAATGACATGCACACCTCTTGGTGGCTGCTGGGCCAAAAAACCCAGTTTCAGGGGCTGTTACAAAACTTGTCCCTCCATCAAGTTTGTGCTAAGGTGACCAAATGTGAAAAGTTATCATAAAGGATGTCTACATATATCCTGGAATTGCTTAGGCTTTGTCTCAAGACTAAAAAGGGAGGACTTTTAAAGAGTAAGACATTAGAATTTAAATTTTGAACAGGTTTTCCCACAGAGACAACAGCATTGGATTAAAAATGGATACAGTTAAACAAGAGTGACATTCTTGCAAACCACCAATCTTTTCTGTAGGAGGATCTTACACTTCTATCTACTGCAATCAACCAGGAGCAAATTTTTAATTTAGTTCTCCAAACTGGAAAAAAAAATCCACAGAAGTAAATACCAAAAGACTAATTAAACTGTTCTCTAAGGTGAAGAGGTCACTCTTTTGAGGAAGATGCAACCTGATGACAGGAAGAGAAGGTGCCCAGTGCAATGCTGAGTGCTGCTTGGCAGAGTAATGTGCTCTCCTGCTTTCACTAATATACAGAAGCAGCCTGGTGTATCTTGCCTCTCAGTGGCACATATCACTGATTGGCCCATTTTACCTACTGCTTCTGCAAACCCAAGATTCTGCTTTCTACAAAAGCAAAATTCTAGGAGCCAGCACCAAAAGGCAGTTATTTAGCAAATGAATGCTGCTATCCCAGACCTGCCACAGCCGCTGTGCAACTTCAAGGAAAATACCAACGCTGGAAGCTCTAATCTGTTATGGAAAGCAGTTTATCCATAACAAGACAGACACTTTAACAACAGGGCATGACTGGAAAGTCTGCCTGACAAACACTATCTTTTTACATGGATTAATGCTGAGCACAACCCAACATAACTGGAGCCTAGATAATTAGATATCTGAGATACTATCTAACTGCCCAGCTTCAAGAGTTCTCTTGTAGTACTCATGTTCCTTTTGGTAGCTTCCTTGCTGCAGCAGCAAACCAGAGCTGTTAACTGCTGCTGGCCGAGCTAAATTACCCTATTCCGAGTAGCATCCAACTCAGCAGGTGCTAATTCACTCTTCTTCTCATATTAAGTTACAGAGGCTGGCTGCTTCCAGGATGTCAACTAGCTATTAAACACTTGAGTACTAAAGTCTGCACTAACCCAAACCTAAAGATAAAATAAAAACCCAAACCAAACAGGAAAACATTTCTTAGATCTTGACTGAATAGGTATATCTTTAAAAACATCTTGTGTAGGCATGGTTTTAAGCATGCTCTCCACATTTATTTAGGATAAATGACTAAGTTGCAAGGAATGAACAGAAGGTCTTTATGATTTTGCTCTACTTGCTTTAGAGATGCAGAACATGATAGTTTTGCAGTTAATCTAAAAAAAAAAAAAAAAAGGCTGAAAGACTTCCATTTCTTAAGAGTTGGAGTCTGCTAGTTTTTTTCATCTGCATTATATTTGACTCATTAAAAAATCACATTTATTGAGAAAGAAACTAATTAGGATCACTGAACTAAATTAAAAATAAAAAAAAAAATCAGACACATCATTATCATCAACTAACAGCAGTCACAAAACTCATCTGTTGAAGCTTGGACATCTATTAACAAAGAATTTCATGAATTTATTTGAAGATGCATTTAAGTAGAATAAGGAACTGAAGTTACAGCAGATGAAAATACTCAGAAAATTGGGTAACTCATACTCTGAAGCCAAAGTTCATACTTGACGCCTCTTCACTACTGAAGGGTGTGCCAGCCTCCCACTACTCACTAATTAGCAGCACACTGGAGAAAATAATTAAATCATGTGTTACCAGAGGAGGATTAGAAGAGCTAGTCTAGCAAACATTAAATCTTTAATACAGAGGGCACGTTATACATGGCCTGTGACTTTCCTGCAGGTGTGCAGCCTTTTTTTCCCCTTCATATCGGGCAGTTCTGACTTGCAACTGCAGGTAGCACATGCAGCACAGAAATCTGCAAGAGCCTCACCCTCAAACAGGTGAAGTACCCTAGTGCATGTAAGTGGTGGGGAAAGGAGGACAGGTTTACTCTACTTTTACTTTACAGTAAACCCAGAAAAATAAGAAATGCCTCTAGTTTTAAAGTGCTGGAATAGGCGTCTGCAGGTTTGATACATCTATGGTATTTCCATGGGTAACAATTACTAAAAACTGTATTATGCATTTACTGCATATTTCAGGGGTCACAGAGAGTCACTGTAATCAACCAGTATAACTTCTCTTAAAGTTCTCAAAAGCCCATTTCACTGTAACTGTTTATGGTTACTACTTTCCTCTTGTCAATGAAATGTTGATATTCAGTATTTCACTGTTAGCAAAAAAGAAATCTCACGTAAATCTCAAGATAATAATTACACAAACAATGTACTCAGACCTTCTTGATGCAAATCAACTTTGAAGAAACCATTTCAACAGCCAAGCAGTAATTGTCTCTGTAATTTTGTAAACCTCTTCTGATTGCTTTCCCCCACCCCGAGGTAGACTTCGTACAGCAGTAGATGCTTTTTAGTAACTTACAGTGAACATCAAAGACAATTGGTTCAGACTGTATTGTTTTCTGGCCAGATGGTCCATAATAAGTCACAATGCAAGAAAACTTGGCATCTGCATCTTCCTTTGTTGGCATGTACTGAAGAGATGATGTCATGGTGAAGAGTCCAGTTGATTTGTCCACAATCTTCTGCAAATTTATAACCACAACTGAAAAGGAAATAATGTTTCGGTGTCACACAGACAGAATTTGTAACCTTTTTCCTGTATTTTGTTTCCTGCTCTGTATTTGTGATCAGGCTAAAAACATGCAAGCAACATGGCACATTACAATGTTTTCCTCTAGTACTGCTAGTTATACCAGTTACACCAGGAATGTTTTATCAACAACATACTCATAACATGCTGAACGTTTTAAATCACATCCAAACAAAAACTAATTGCCAACTGTTTTTTCTTTTTAAATACAAATCTCAGCTTAATTTGTAAGACTGAAAGAAGGCGTCAAAAATTATGTCAAAAAATGTAGGATCATATTTATATCTTAACCTTTTAAGCACTCTCTAGTTTATGGAAGATAAAATATTGTGGTCTGATCAGTCTGTCAAATTCAAAGTTGAAAAAAGAAAAAAAAAAAGCTGTTCTTAAATATCCTGGAAAATAAATACCTGTACAAGATGATGATCTACATGGTCCAAAACAGAGTATTGGATAGGTTTGAAACTGAGACAGTTAATATCTTAAAGGAAGTTGGAAATTAGATACAGGTTTTTACTAGTTACATAGGCTCAAGAATAGCTTTGCAATAGCATTAACAAAGATAACCCTCCTCCCCATGATGTGGTTTTAAAACTGGAACTGAAAGAGATTATATGACATAGCTTGAGTACTCAGAAAAGCCTAAATTTTCCTTCCAGCTAAATCTTTCCATATGAGCAGTTTTTCTCAAAGGAAGAATACATTACAATAAGGCAAAGCAACTCTTATAAACACAGTTCTTCACGCATACACCCGTCTGTGGATTCAGGGACACCGGCCGTTACCGAAACGTACCATCTTCCACGGGCTGCAAAATTCTCCCATTTTTGTACCACGTAACATTGCCTTCAGGATAACTATCTCTTGCAACGCACTCCCCAAGCTGCAAAACAGACAGGAATTAGTCGCTGTTTTTCTCCACTAGGTTTTAACATTTTTACTTATGCTGCTTTGGGTAAAAATTTCTAGAAAGTTGAAATGCTCAACCACTTTTCTTAAATAGGACAAATCGAATCAGTGAGGCTGAGGTACAGTTTGGAAGAAGGAGGTGGGTCTAAGATCAGGATGGCCTGTTCACAGAATCAGGCAGGGATAAATACTACTGATAAATAATACTGTGGTGAGGGAACTGCTCTGTGCTCAACCTGGCTATAGACTATGATCTTTCGCAGGCAAGTGCGTGTGCATGCACACACACCCTCTCTGAGCCATCACCTCTCTCTGGACTGTAAAGAGACTTCAGGCAGCCATCAGGAACATAACTTTGAGGGAGAATGCTGCTCTTACCATTTGTAGCTTCTCTGTTTCTAAGAGGTCTGCTTGATGTAAGATTTCTGGTTGAGAGGGTTGTTCTAAAACATAAATAGGATAAAAGTACTGGTGAAGGGAGAACAAACAGCTGTTTGAAAAACGCAAAATTACTACAAGATATGTGGACTTTGTGACTAAAGAATAATCTGGCCTGATACAGTCTTAGCTACGTTTTCCCATTAAAAGAAGAAAAAGTGACGTACTTCTATCTCAATATTAGCAAATGGATTTAAAAGTATAAACTATCACTTTAAAATGTTTCATACTTCCCATAATGAATTCCATGTATTCTGATGATACATATTTTAGCCAGACAGACTAGTTCAGCACCCAGGAGGAGAGAACCTGATCCTATCTATAAATTTACATGATACACATGCTGGAGAACGAGCCAGTGGTACAGAAACTATAGCAACAAAAAAGTGGCTTTTCTGCAGATACTAGTGTAGCTGAGCTGTCACTTTATAAAGGAACAAATTCAACCTAATCCTTTTCTAATGCTTATTTTTCCTAACTGGGATTATTACATTTAAGAAATTCAGATGATAGAGAGAAGTGTAATTATTTTAACTGATTCTGAGTTAGTTATGACTCTCTTAAAAAAAAAAACAACTTTTTCTTCAGCACCAGTACATATTCTTATTTACTTTTATTATGGTAGATGGACCTCTTAGCTTGCCAAAGTGGAGGATCTATCAGTGTTTCCATCACAAAAGACTACTTTCTAGAGACTATATAACTTGTCCGTTACAATAGTTTGGCCTGAAGCCTGAAATGCAAATTTTTATCTCCAAAAGAGACAGTTTTCCCCACAGTTTTAAAAGAAGAAGAGAAGAGTGGAGGGGAAAAAAAATAAATCAATGTTTATACAGTTGAGGAAAGCCTCTACACTCCAGCTATACTGCTTAAATAAGCATACTTATTCTTAATGATGTCAGCTTACAAAACCCTTTTCCCAAATCAAGCTCTGTATGAAATGCTGTATGTATGTTAGTAATCCCAGAACAAAGGGAACTTCACCACTATCTTGCCAAAATCTCTACACACACTGATGAAGCTACTAATGTGCAGGCATACTGCTCCTGCTGGCACAGAGATAGCAAATCTGTATGTTTTCACAATAATCCATTTTCTTTTTGTGCATCTGCGATTTGTGTGCACACAAGTGCACAGATATTCTTCACTTGGATGACTACACCAGGACAAAACAAAAACAGCTCAAAAGGAAAATGAAAGGTAATAAAAGCTATTCATCTGACATTTTCAAACAACTTTGCTTGTGGCAAAAAAACCCCTAAAACCAAACAAAAGAAACAGTCAAAGCTATACACTAAACCCATCATATTTTTTTTCAAAGGGCTAATAGATTTTTTTTAAGAGATGTATGTATGTTTATTTCTCTTTTCTGTAAGAACCTGTCAAGAACAAAACATTTTCATGTCAATTCAAGCAAATATGGTTTTACGAGACCATTAACAGGCCTTCTGGTTCAGATTTTCAGATCCCATAAACAGCCTTGCAGTTGGCTGCTGTCACAGTCACCAGATGATCAAGCCATACACCTTCCCCCACCTGAGCCTTTCTTCCTTTCATCTCTCATCTCCCCCAGCACTTGTTTAAGAAGACCCTCTTTTTGGTGCTTCGGATGCTCCTGTCCCGCATGATCCTACCGAGGGAAAGGGAGGACCCCGTGCTCCATGGCCACTATGTGGAGCTCTCCCTGTTTTGAGTGCTCTGGTAACCGAGCAGATGCTCCAGCTGAGAGGCCACTACCAGCTCTCTGACAGCAGTCTCCAAGGGGAAACGCCTGCTGCCAGATCCCCACAGCCGCTGCACAAGCACCAAGGTAATTCACTATAAAAGACTTACTTGGCATTTACCAGCTCAGCGTCTGAAGCAGGGGAAAAATTTAAACTTGGCAGCAGCAGAGCCCACTTTAGTGGGTTTGCAACTTCAGCACACTGCTTATCTCTAGGCTTAAGAGCTTGCCAGAGTACTTTGCAACTCTATATAGGCCTTATAATAGAGGGAAAAAGAGTTCATCTCCTGCAAAAGCCAAGCATCAGTGCAGCGGGACAGCAGCTCATGTCCTCTGGGCTGCTCTGCTTTGGAAACTGGCCATTTAATTCCAGAAAAAAGATGCTGACAGGATCCATCTGGAAAGCTGGTAGCGCTTGTTTGAGTAGTCCAGTGAGTGAGACTAGCAGGTGGTACCTGCACAATGAGCCATTTCAGCTCGTTAGTTCTGAGTTAATCAGGTAGCACAGCTGAGGACATAACAAGCTCCAGCAAAACCCAGCATCAGTCATGACTTCTGGGTTGCAGCTGAGTTTCAGGTGCACAAGATTTTGGTTTATGAGGGTCACACTGCTGCAGGCTAGCTCTGTACCTGTGGCTCAATGAGTTAGAAGCTCTACTGGTTAAATAAATGAAGCTTGCCAGCTACTCTTTCGCAATTAAAGCAAGCAACCAAGCAACACAAAATGAAAACTTAAAAAAACAGACTCAAGGAAATTAAATGCAAAGAAAAGTTAAGAGAACCACAAATAAAGCTGTGAACTCAAAATGAAAAACTGCAAAGGTAATTTTTCTTGCAGCACTAAGTTGGCCATATTACACATGTGGCATCCTCACTTCTTATCTAACTTAGTAAGTAGAAGCTCTCTCTATTAGTATTAATGCATACAATAAACCAGACAGGCTGGGCTCCATGGCTGAGCTAGCACTGTGTTAATACTTAGTACAGTACACAGTAATTCAAGCAGTTAGCACTTCATTTCACCACATACCACTGTCTCATCTACATATTTACTACTGTGCAATAAGTAAACATGACAATTCTTTATGATTTCCTTTGGAGCACTGTGCTTACTACGGGTGCTCTGAGCACACACCTCCCAGTTGTCATTAATTCGATTGTTCTTGCAGTCAAATTGAAAGTGAAACGAGGGAACAGAATTACTATTGGCTCCTAAGCTTGCTTGAAACTCATTTATGCCACTGACAGATTTCTGCCTGGACACCATTGACAACTCCCTGACAGAAGCATAAGTCTGTCTTTCCAAAGCATGTATCTTTTTTTCAGAGTGTGATTTCTTTGAAACTGCCCATCCCTGCAGTCAGCCTGTTCCCACAACAGATACCTACTTTGATTGTGTAAATCTGCACCTCAAGAGCAACAAAGGCCAAAAAAAAGCCGTATAAAAACATGAGGCTAAGGAAGATAAGACACTGCAGTCACAGACCTGTGTCCCTAAAAAGCCATAATGGACACCTCCACAGGCTGAGTCAGGGTTTGGCAGATTAAGTTGCTGCTCTGAATCAGCCCCAGGAAGAGGCCAGGCTTGTTCATGCTCCTGTGTGAGCTCCAAGCAGGGCTGTGCCTCAGAACGCTGGGGTTCGCCCTGCACACCAGCCTGGCAGTGGGGCTGTGGTGATACCAAACCCTAATAAACCCTGCCATGCTCTAAGAGAGAACTGCAGACTGGTATTCCTCACGGTAGTTCAGCAGGGGACAAAGTAAGCATTTGGGGCTAGTGGCTCGTTTTCCAGTCTCCTGCTCTCTCCCTCACGGTCCATACTGTTGCACACTAACTGCTCAGAGCCGCTTTAAACCTCTCCCCTGAACTAATCCTACAGACCGCACACAGTTAATGTTTCCCTCCTGCAGAAAAATTTGCTCGGAGAACAAATGGAAAATAATCAATGCTAATTTTACATTTTTCATTTCCAAGGCCAAATGACATCACATAAATGAGTCATTATCAAAGCCTAAAATTCTCTTTGAGCCAGCACTTATCATGAATAAACTGCAAGTGCAGGCAGTCCTGTTACATAAATGCCACCAGTAGATTATATTTTTGAAAGCTGCAGAAATTTGCTAGTCTTAGTAATTTACTCAGCCAAACTTACTTTCTTGGCTTTAATCTTTGCCTTAAACAAAAGTTTCTGTAATTTATGATTCAGATGCTGATGAATGTTAATGGCAGTAACAACTAGATTTACTTACTGAAAACTTTGACTATCGTCGGCTCTTCGGAAACATCATCTTCTGTAACTAGCATACATACAAATCTCTTTTCATCGCTGATTCTTGCATTCTTGATGGATAATGTATAGTTTTCTGAGAGACTCAACCTGTCTTTGTAGTCTGGTACATCATCATACTGTACACTTTTTTTTGTTGATGATCTGAAGGCAATAAATACTGGAGATCCATTTGGCATTTCCTATAATAAAAGGATAAACACCTCTATTTTGCATAAACACTCATTTAGAAGTTCCTGAAGATTTGCAATTGGTACAAACCTGTAATGTTAAAAAAAAAATAAATCTGAAAACTGTATCAGATGGCTTCTTTCCTGATTAATTTCTGCTGTACATAGAAGAAATTCAGTGTAGTCTGAGAGCTACTTTAAGACTGCCACGGTACACATTGAGAAAATCGTTAGTAAAAATAATTTCAATCCTTTGGCTCAATCTCAGCATAACAAAGGGCTTTCTCTGATAAAGGCTGGTGTTTTTGGCACCACTTGCCTCTGCCTGTATGAAAAAGTATTTGAAATAGAAGCATGTGTGAGCTAGGCTCAAAAGCTTCAGTTGCCTTGTTTTTCATTATTGTTTTACATATTCATATTGTTTGTCTGGGATATTCAGACTTCATTCCAAATGCAGGATTTTAATCAGGCGTAACTGCCTATTTTATTCTAAATTAGTTTTTAGCTTCTTTTCCCCTTTGTTTTTAAAGGACCCGAGAGCTTGTAGCATGGGACTATACATGCAATCAAATATTGTTATTTTGCATGTCAGTATAATCTGCAATGTATCATTTTCTAGACATCCTCCTTATATTAATCAGTATGCAGTTGCCATCCTAAGAAGGAATACAAAGTTGACAGCCTTGTACAAACCTCCCATATAAATATTTCTTTTATGAGGGACAAAGTTATAGGGGCAGATCTAGGGGATTTGATTCCCCCCTCCTTACACAAACACAGGCACAGAACAGGGAGGGACATTGTCTGTTTTTATTTAAAGTGAGGTGAAACATTGACTCTACCTTTACATTCAAGTATTGTACTGAGGGCTGGGAAAGGTTTTCATTCCCTTTTATCCCTTATACCTTGCAGCACTGATGTTAGTAGTGTTCCCCAGCACAATACCTCAGTTTGAGTGCAGAGCCCACAAAAGCATGACGATGCTGTGACAAGAGAAGAATGATGCCAGAGCAGGGCAGAGAGCAGGAGGCATCACCTAGTTGAGAAGTTTAAATTCCCTTACAGTCTTTCTCCCTCTCCTGCTTTTAACTCTTGGATTTGTCTAGATGTCTGTCACACAGGAAAGAAAACATTGCATTGACTCAATACACAAGAAGTTGGCTGTCAAGTGCGAGTGAACTCTTAACTCCAGACGCGCACCCAGCGCAAGCACACCCAGGCAGACGCTGAAGCGACACAACGCCTGCTCCTGCCAGGGTGCAAGTCTCCCAGGGGGCTCCCACCAGGAACTCAAATTGCTCCTCCCAAGGCAGAAGAGCAGAAAACAGAGTTCCTCCTTTTTCCAATGAAATAATCACCTGACCAAAAAATCCTAATCCAACCCTCCTCTCGCCCCAGGACAAGCGTTACCAGGCTGTGAGCTGCCCTGGGAGAATGGGTATCACTTTCGCTTGGTTGTATGGGCTGTGTCAACGATTCCATACAACAGCAACTTAGGTTTTTTTGTATGTTAGGTTTTGTGTCCCTTTCCATTTAGAAGAAGCTGTAACATCTCTATTTGCTGCTTGGTACTTGTCCAACATAGGCAATCCAAATGCAATGGAAAGAAATAATGCATTTCTTTTTTTCAGAATATCCTTGCATCTTCATAGAGATGGACTTGTGTCTTCCCCAAAAAAGTCAGCAGACTAAAAAATACATTGCAAAATGTAGGCACTCCACCTTCCAAATGCTCATATGAAACAGTTTTAGTGCCCCTTTTTGGGGAAACATTCTCCGCAGTCTTCTGACTTCATTTCCCAAATGGGCTTGCAGGAAAAGAACTATTGAGTGGATGGGGGCTGCAAAAGCTGCAAACCTGAAGGTATAAAGGAAGTAGCCACGGGGGAATAGGACACAGCCCCCAGTGGCAGATATTCTGCTGTAAAATAGGCTGGTGGATGCCATTTGCAAAGAGAGAGAAAGAACTACATAATATTTAAATCCACTGTCAAACTAGAAATCATCTATTACTGCAGGTAACATTTTTTTGAGCACAAGAGGAGATTTAGGTGAACTTCACAGAAGCAGGAAAACCTGTTGTCTCAATGTCAGTCTGAGAAACAAAAGGGTTTTGGTATCCCAGGTTTTTTTTATCCACATATGCTTCCAGGCTTCATTTGACTTTGCTATGCTGATTCTCTTTTTGACCTGGGATACTGATCACATACAGGAGAAGCTCATCCAGCAATGTTCCTACTGCAGGCTGACCAACACACCAAGAGAGCACCCACGTTTTTGCCTCTGTTCTCTGCCAGAAACAGCAGAGTGAAACCACCAGCAGTTCTACTGAGGTCAGCTCTGCTCTCTTCTTCGCTGTGCATGAGACACAATGAAGCATGAAACAGTTCCGAGTGACTGTCAGATCAACCAAATGTGGGGACAGTGCTTTCCCAGGGACAAAGCAGGCTCTGCTTCAGGCAGCCTACTTCAAAAGTATTTAAATGTACACCGATGGCTCTGTCAAGCAAGCGAGACACCAACTGGGTAACATGCCAGAGCTCTAATACAGGTTGGCAGAGAACTCTTGAATAATTATTTTTCTTGAACAATGAGATTAATTCCTCAATCCTCTAATCTGTGCTTGGCAGAAATTATACAGTTTGGAATCTTGAAGACTTACAAACACAGGAATAAATGCCTTCGTATCTCAGACAGAAATCCTATCGTTTGGATTCTTGTAAACTCACACACAGACAAAAAAAAAATACACATCATCTTATAACAGCTCTAATAAATATAAAGGTAAGCTATACTTACATATTTCCATTTTCCAAACATAAGACCTTCTGGTACTTCTAGAGGACAAGGCATAATTATAGTATCTCCATATATTGCATTTACTGTGTACAATCCCAGAGCTAGAGGAGAAACAGAAAGAGAAGAAACAATTTTAAGTGTCTTCCCGAATTCCCATATGCTTGCTAATGTTTGGTTCACACAAATTACACAAAGCAGCACCACCTTCTTTGCAAATGGTTTTTTTCCAGCATGTAGGATTTATCCTCAAACCTCTAACAAAACAGGATTCCTGTCACTAAATTTGTTAAGTAAACATTACAACCTTTCCAGACCCATGTTTCCTGCTGTAGTCAATGGAAACCAAGTGGATTTCCAAACAGGACTGCACCCACTCAACTAAATGAATAGATTCACTACAGTCGCTATCCACAGCTATTTTCTCAGACTTAAAAACTTGAAAAGAGAAGTCCCTAAACCTTTATTTTACTTCATCTGAAACACCAGACACATCTGCCTGGAAAAGTTACATTGCAATGCAATATTTTGAGAAGGCCAGCAGAGAAGTGATAATTCGACTGCTGCACTACATTAAAAACTTAGAATAAGGAAGAAAGAAAGGAGAATGATGATATTAAAATGTTGTGTTCCCTAAAACCTGGGAAAAAAGACCTCTAGTCTGCACAGTTAGATTTTGGAAAAATGAAGTGAAATGCTACCATGAATTATTTAAGAACAGCTTTTTTAGAAACCTCAGCACAATGTTATTGCTCTAACGCATATAAATTTACCAAATAAAACCGACCCACTTATTTTCATTGTCCAAAACATGTGAATTGAACAAAAACAACAGACCCTAAAGTGATGAAATGTTAAAAAGCAAGGAAGTTTAAAGGGGTAGATGTTACAACTTGGTGTGTTTGCTACAACGCAACTTTGCTTTGCTCCTGTTCTCCAGATTTGCCTTTTGCTCTCTGCTCCTTATACTGGAGAGAAGTTTTGCCTCTAAGTGCTTGCCCAGTATCACTGAGAGAGTGTGGTGGCTGCCTGCTCTCACCCATACATCTGCAACTTGTCAGGGTTTTCTGCCCAGTGACTTGGGATTTCTCCCTTTTCTCTCCCCTCATCTGCAACTGTAGATTTGAAATCAAGGCCTTGCTGCCAAAGAAACCTTGTTTACGAAAAAGCAGTAGGATGCTGGTGATGTAGCCAGGTGTGCCTGAGGTGAAACAGTCAGTCCTTCTAGAAAGATTAATTTTTCTGGAGATTAAAGGCTTCTTTCTACAGCCCTGTGCCCCCAAAGACCTGAGCCACAGATCCCTTTGCTTTCCCAAGTCCTGAGGCAGCTGCTGGGAAGACCCAACAATTCTATCAAGTGCATACAGGCACTCTATTGGGAAGTTTTCCAAAGAATGGTTTTTTGTTTTAAACAAACCCATGTCTTTTCAAGGAGCCAAACACTGAGTTCCTTGCCTGCAATTTAAACTAGAGAGACACCAGAGTATTTTTCTCGGGTGAGGACTTCAGAGCTTACTATTACCATCAGCTTGTATCACATTACTATCATTTGTATCACAGTGATGAATGAGGTTGTGGCTTGTGCTGTGTTGTACTGCACAAAGAAATAGTATTCCAAAATCCTTCCTTAGAGATGCTACAACCTGGATGGCATCACATGGTTAAGGCAGAAAAAAGTAGGCAAGCAGGCTGGAGCTCAATGAACTAAAGGAATATAGGATATAACAGGCACCACTACCTGCATTTATCTTAAAATTTCTTTCCTTCCCACTGCTCCTTTTCAACAAAAGAACTGTTAATCTTCTGATGCTGTTATATAACTAGTCACAAAAATGCTTTAGGTGCATTATTCACATTATAAGGACTGGATGCTCTAATTTGCTATATGGTTCACAGAGACCAGCTCTTTTCTAAATGACAATAACAGTCAGTCCACTAGATGGTGCTGAGTAAGAGCAGTCTGTAAAAATGAAACAAAAATTTTTAAAGAAATCAGATAACTTCAATTTCATGGAAATAGGACCAATGTTTTACAAAAATCGAACTATAAATGGACTTCAAAGCTGAAACAAAATTTTCCCTTGGCCTTTCCTTGCAATCATCCTCATTCTGACCACCAGGAGGGGAGCAACACAACTTCAGCTTTGCAAGTTGAATCCTCATTTTCACTTCAGCTAGAGCTAGAAAAAACTGTCCTTTTTTGGCTCCTCTCTCCCATGAGTGAAAAATTACAACAGACTTGCAAATATATATTCAGTTAGTAAGTTGGTTATACCTGTTCAAATTCCAATTGTGTCATTTGGTAATTTGAAATTCTGTAATGGTATTTTGCATCACATGGAAAACCAAAAACTGCTTCTTTTGCTGTGAAATACTCCCTTGTCTGGGGAAATACTCCCTGTCATTAGGGGAAAACAAAATAGTCCTCCAGGATCTGTAAAACTGTTCTCTCCTAGACACCCATTTACCCCCGGCAAAATTGCTTAGGTAGCAAGTATACACTACCAAAGACTCAAGAAACAGCCTCACTATGGTGAATGAAACTGTTTCTGGAAAGGATTTACATTTATAGCATTCAGAGCAGGTAACTGATGAACAGCCTGATAGAGGAAAAGACCGGCCTTTGATTTTAGAAGACCTCTTTCAACTGAAAGGCATTTCTTAAGATGACCAAACCACCACAAAATCATGACTTGCCATAAATTCCGCCTATACTAAAATCATACAGGTTTCTAAGAATTTGCTAACAGAGTACCAGAAAGACACAGGTTTTACTTTAAATGCAGAGAAACAATCCTTACAAGAATATAGGAGGTCCTGCTGCAAAATTTTCTCATCCCACTTTTGTGGCAACAAATCTAGGACATTCAAGGACTGCAAACTAATTGAGTAACTGCAAACTTTCCCTGCAGGAACTGCAGTAATTTCCACAAAACAACCCTACTAACCTATATATTTAAGAAATGAAAAAAAAAGCACCTCAACAGAATTGGGAATTTTTCTCTCTATTGCTACTGGACATAATTCGAAAAAAGGTGGGATGAAAAAGAAAATTATTGTTTATTGATATGACAGTGCTTACCATCAACCATCATATTCTGAGAGCTCTTGACATAATTTCCAGCTCTTTCTAACAAAAAGAAAATAAAAGCAGGATCTATAAATACATAACAAATTGCTCTGTGCCCTAACATGACACAGGGTCAATGTCAGGGCCATCTTTTCTCATAAACTGCAGGAGGGCACAAAGGCAACCGTAGGGAATAACGCTAGGAGATGTCACTGAACATCAGGCCCTGCCTTGCTCTATTTCTGATGCACCTTTCTCTAGCTAATAAGAGCTCAGCCAGCTTCCTTACACAATTTTCAGATGTTGCCATATAAAACTGAGTCAGTGCTGTTAATAACACCAGTAATTCAGAGGCAGGATCTTGTCCCACGTACAACAAGAGAAGCTGTACTTGCTAGGTCTAAATTACACCTATATATAAGGTTTATCCAACTCACTTTCCTTCCATTTCTTTACATACAGGTTAGAGCAGGCTGAGGTTTACCTCATTCCCCTCTCTTTGATCCAGTGCTAAAGAAACTCTGAGCCAGATTAAACCCTTCCACACAGGTTCAAACATGGGAAGAAAGCAGCAGCATGAGGTATGACAGCTCAGAGAAAGATCCCAGCAGGACACTGCTAAATTGAGATGACATTAGCTATTGATGCTCTTAATGAGAGTGTTTTCCATGTCCCCATGGCAGGGCTAACTGGCATCCTTCTTTATCCCCCTCTCTGCCTGTGTTTCACAAGGGAAGAACCAAACAGTACCCACACATCTGAGTGAGAGAACAAAAAATCTTGAACAGAAGCTTAAAGGCAGAGGATGTGCTGTTGTTAGTTTAGATCCTTACCAAGAGTACATGAGGCAGGTCATACTTCAGACTAATTATTATTTTTAAATCAGCATTATCATATATGAAGAATGGATAGACGGTGAGTATCTAAAAATCAGGAAGCTGATATTTCTCCAAGGAAATAACAAAAGCTGTAGAAAGTGTGAGGAAAGCAGCCATGTTTTCCACCTCTATCTTCCTTTTGCAATACTGAAACAACTTCTTGCCACAAACACATCTTTTAAGTGCTTAGGAGTCATATTTTTGTGACAAATGTAAAACAGAACAAGGGCTGTTCGAACACCCTTAAGATGCAAGAGGCTGTGAACCTGTATCTGAAAACTGTGACTAGCAGAGGTACTGCCCAAGACCGATCTTCACTGGCCTGCTCAGCTGCCGCACAGCACAGCTTAATTCCAGTTACTAAAGCACTGGAAATCTGGGGAGCTGGACCTCCCTCAGTATCTTGGAGTCCACTGATTTAAATGATATTTTATATCTACAAAATGTCCGGTATTTTCCTTTTGCACTGAATTTTTTACTGCTGATGCTTCTGCCCTGGCTGGTTCAGCAGTGATGTTTTTTATTACACTTTCTGGACCCAAGGAGCAAGGTCTCATTACTAGAGAACAGCAGGATATATTTGCTGCTATGGTTCTTCACAGCAATCAGCAGCATCGAGCAGGAGAGGTCAATTAGCAGCTTCTGGAATGGAAGTGTCCAAACTCAAGAGCTATTATGTCTATTTAGCACCTACTTCAGAAGCTGTAGTTAACTACTTCAGAAACTCTAAATTAGAACTAGCACTCCAAATCTTTACTTGAGGCATTAGCCCTCCCTTTTTCTCCAGGTAGCCCAGACTAGCCTGTATTAAATATAATCTGGGAGGTTAAAAAGCTCTGCCTCATGAAATAAATATTTTATTAAGTTGCTTGCTATCATCTCTGAAGTAGAAACAGGTGGATTTTTCTTTCTGACGTCCACTTCCTAGAGGCATTTCAACCATGTAGGCATACACATAGGTCCTATTGACATCCACTTAGGTACACCACTGGCTAATTTCAACTCAGTGTCTACCAACTCCCCGCGCCAAGGATCTTCTCCTCCAGAGCTTCCTTCCATGCTGCATGGAAGCCGGACTCCTCAGGTAGGACTCAGCATTAACTTCTCCTTCTCCCTCCCTTTTCCTTGCCTGGCAAAAAGTCACTTTTTCAATAAGTCCTTTAGTAGGCCTTCAAGACTTTCACGATAGGGGTAAAGAGAAGAACATACACAGCAAATGTGCCATGGACCTCGTACTTCCCCACCTGGGCCTGACAAAGTCAGCTGAAAAACAAGGCAAAACCTGTATGAATATAATGGGTCTTTAATAATCCTTTTTGCTGAGCCACAACAGTCAGGGAGCCCGACATTGCCCAGTCTTGAGTCTGTACATCTCTGCAACAGAAGGCCCACCTGCATTTTCTCAACAAGCTCATCGTTGTGATCCAGCTTGCTCTACTGAAAACAAGCCTCTTTCACATGAGCTACAACAGGCAGTCTAATGCACAGATCACAGTGGTCATTAATCTTCTGACATAGCCAGAAAACACAAGATACACCTCAGGATGTCAAAGGACTGGACTGGTTAAAGCAAGTGAAAAAAAGGCTTGTGTTATCAAAACTCATGCATTATGGCAATGCCTATTTCAGCTGGGTGGCTATGATCATTCCTTGTTTCATATGCTGGGCATCAAAAAAGGGAAGCAGGGCAAACACTTCCAAGAAAATTCAAACACTGTTTATCTTCACCATACAAATATGATTAAAAAACAAAGCGGTCTGTGTTTGTTGATATGTTATCTGATATGGGTTATATAAGCAGTATATTGTTTCTTATCTCTACCTGTTTAAATAGTGAAACAAATCCACACAGTGGGTGACTATGACATCAAAAGGACTATTAGTTACAAGAGAATCATCGATACTATCCAAGAGGGAAACTAACTGCAGATAAACATATCCACCAGTATTTAATGCACCAAACACTTTTAAAGCAACGTAACAGAACTTGATGAAGGGTTTCTTATACTTTATCACAGTAGTTCTTCAATTAGTTTTAACCCTGAATAATATTAGAGCCCAGGCAATTTTAACACCAAAGGAAAAAAGTCCTTTATCATCTTATAAGCATTGATGAAACGGACAGCAATTACCCTTTGGAATCATCACTGCTCACTTGAGCTCTTTGAAGATGTGAAGTAACTTGCACATTCGTGACTGTTCATGGTTTGTTTGGGAGTTTTTTGGGTTTTTTTTTTTTTTTTGAGGGGGGGTGGGGAGGAAAGGGAGGAAAGGGAGAAGATCTAACTCAAAAAATGGTTGTGGCTCTGGAAGATGTTGAGTTCCTTTTGACATGCTTGTCAGATAAACACCTACTTAACTTCAAAGACACAAGTAGCCAAAACCACGTAAACAGGAGCACACACTTATGTGCTTAATGCTGATTTTGGAAAGTTCTCAGGCAGAGTAAGGAGACACAGCTTTGCATCCAGCAACATCAAGGCATCAGGCAGTACACATCAGGAAACAGGCAGTGTATTTAAAGCTAAAGAAATACTGAAAATGCCAGAGAGTAGGCATTAAGTGCCAGCAGAATTCAGCTATCATCACCGTACATGAAGCATTAAGTGTGTTTAAAACACACAGAGTTTTTCTTTATGAATGAGGAAAAAATCCTGAAGGAAACATGTCAGTACTTCAGAAATCCTCTCTCATGAATACTAACAATCACTCCTTTCTAGTTCCATATAAACTAAATGTTTTCCTTAGCAGTACAAGGAAATGAGCTATAATTAGAAACTAGCTAACTTGTCCCATCTGGCCAAGGCTAAACAGGCTCTCTCACCTAATCAATAAAGAAATCCTCAGCTCCCTCCTTCAAGAGGACTGAGCTCAGTGCATGCTTCTCACTGGCTTTTCTCTCTGTAGTTCAGCCAGTCATGAACGGCACAGGACAGACAGCTTTCCTACACATGCATATAGTTTGGCTTTCTACATAATCCTAAATATGAGCTCCAGACTGAGCCTCCGTGAGTTTAGGTCCAAAATCCCATGAAGCACTTCACCAACAGTTTTCAAAGTCCTACAACATGACCAAATAGAACTCGAGTGGTGTGTGCCTGTTCACAAACCTGACTACTCAACTCCTGTTTATTTCACTGAGGGCACTTTCTGCTCCAAGACTTCAAAACATTCAGCTGTTTCAGTAGTTTGGTGGCTATTTTCCCCACTTCCCATGCTAGAATACAGCTTTCAATCTGTATGTACCCTGCTTTCCTGTAAGATTTCCATGTAGCTTGATTTGGGACTACTTTAGCAGAAGCTTTTGAAAAGACTGAAGGAAATTTCTCCACAAGGTAGAGGTCTTAGAAAGTTATGTCCTTCCAGGAGCAGATGGTTCTGTAGTGGATGCCACAGCGTGTAGTTTACAAGGGTTATCATTAGTGTAAGCTTTACCCTAGGGAGGTTCACACTGAGCACTTCTCTGAACGTTTTCTGTCATCATTACTGCTAAAGCAGTACACTGGAGAACATACAGAAGAAAAGCTTCTTCAGTTTAAATGTACCAAAACATCTAGATTGCATCTAAATAATGATGACTAATAATCTTTTGTCAGCTTAGGAACTCCAGATGTTATATATAAAACAATAATCATGACATTTTATAAATAATAATCATCAGAAGTTCGTAAAATTTTTGATAGGTACACAAAAGAGATTTGTACATAGTCATACTCCTTTAAAATTTGAATGTCCATCATTAAAGGCATTACTGTTGTCATTTAAAGTGAAACAGATACTGCTTTCCAAGTCAGCAAAACTTTCAAACTACATAAAAAAGCTGTTACTAGCATTAGCCTCTGCAAAGCTTGAGACTAAATGAGCAGTTCAAAGCTCAGTAACTGATGAAAAATGCTACTACAAAATGAACTGCTTGTGTCAGCACATCAACTTACCTGCCTTACCACCTCAGCCTCTGTTCCAATGCCCAGATCCAAGAAGACAAAAGAAACTGCTAAGTCTAACAGCTCTGAAATGGGACCAGAAAAGCTCTGCTTTTTAATCCACTCCCTTTTAAATCAGGAAGGCTCCAAAATCTACTAAAGAACTGGAAGGAAAACCCATGAGAGCCACGAGTGCCTATGTAGCACATGTGCTTTGTTATAGCAAGATTTTCCTTTCAAAGAGAAAGACCTAAGCTTCTTTTCCCAAAACACCACTCCAAAACATCAACTGTGATTTCAACGGCCTTCTAATCACACCATTTTTTGGAAACCCTAGCTTTTGACTCAGAATTACATAACTCTACTTCTGGATTCAGTGCTAATCCAAAACCAACCATATTTGCGGATTTGAATTTTCAAGTCCTTTGAGTAAATCTTACAGGTTTAAAAAAGTTACACGTACAGCAGTGTTGCTGTAAATAGGAAAAAAACGTAGTGTAATTCCAAGCAAATATTTATAAATTTGACTTAGGGAACAAACATCTACCTACTTTAAAATGCTTGAATTAGTACAAGGCTAGCAAAGAATGTTTCCACAAGATCCGGTGGACCATGTCAAAAGACACATCCAACATTGGCAAGTTGTGGTCAGAATCAGAAAGCCCAGCTGTGATTTTTATAAGCACCATACAGTGGAAAACAGTCATTTTTCCCACAGTTGATGCTGCAACTTAAAGGCCACTGTTAACGATTTTCTTTGATGCAAATTTTTACAAAATACTGCTTTAGGTTAGTTCTCATCATTCAGAGGAAGAGATAAAATGGTCACCATATCTGCTTAAAAATACTTCTGTTCACGATGGTGCCATGACTAAAGGAACTATGATTAATTTATTTTTTTTAACATACTAGAAATTTGAGAATAGTTTATTAAAATAGTTCCAGCATATGGTGTGGGTTTTTTTACACACGGTCAGGCACATCTGCCAGGGATGTGAGTTATAGCTTACTAAAATCTGATGATACAAGCTATCTGCCAAGAGATGAGGAGCAAATGTGACTCAGAAAACAGTTTCTGAGTCAATACTGCAAAGAGTTTTACTTTGAAAATTAGGTATACTTTAGGTATTCCTAATTAGACAAAATGGGATCAACAAAGCCTTGGTGGCTTGGTGAAATTTCTCGCTCTTTTCTGAGGTTAGCCCCTGGCTGCTCCTGCAGCATACTCCTGTCATGCTTCTCAGCTGCACTTCTAAAGCACATCTCCGTTTGCTAAAACTACTCAAATTGTTTTTATCTTCTCATTATGCTAGTCAGCAATGCTGCTGTGTATCCAATAGCTTAAAGGGACTTAAAAGTTTCTACTAAGTCCAATAAAACCTGTAGCTCAAAAATAATTACCTAAAATTCCCCATTATATTTTACTCTGAATACTTTTTTCCTTAAAAAAAAAAAAAGTCAATATCATACTAAAAAAAGAGCTGTCCTTTTTGTTTCTTCATAACTTGATATTGGATGAATATATCCCACAGGCTAATAGTGTAGAAAAAACCCACGATATATATAAAAATGCTGAATAAAAGGATAAGCGGTGTGTGTTTGTCATATCAGAATTATGAGATTTTGTTTTGGGACTAAGTAACATTATACTGCCCTGTCACCCTAGATTTTAAGTCAATGTCCATTGGCAGCACACCAAGGGAGAATACAAGACCTTCTGAAAAAGGAGGATGAACTTTTGCTGCTTGTATCCTTCCCCTTGCATACACTGCTGCTTCACTGCAGTGAGAGGCCTGGGAAATGGTGGTGGAGTGCAGATGGCAAACCGGATCCAAACCTGCTGGCTCCTTCCAGGGGCACCTGGAAGCAAAGAGACTTTTTCTCATAGGGTGAGACACTTGGGCTCCCTTCCTACCATAGCCATTAACTCTTCCCATCAGTCTGCATGGGATTAAACCAGCAAGAAGAAACAGCAAGAAGACAAGGGAGTGGTAACTGCATCCCACTTGGTCAACTGCTGTTTCTTGGAAGATGCAATCACAATGTTAAGACTTCTGTCTGATCAGCACTTAACCAAAACCAGAAGTGGCCCTCAGTCCCTGACCCAGGGTGCTCTTCTCCAACTATCAAAAACACAGGAGGAAAAAAAAGTTTTTTTTCACACACACTATAGTCCACAGCACCATCAAAGCATATGGCAGCTCATCTATATACAAGTATCCCTTGTAAGGACATCCTTTTAGATTCTGGTCTGAGGATCCATAACCAGGTAAGAGGAGAAGGAATAGATGGACCTTCCAAATACAGTTGTTTCAGGGGTTAAGTACAACCTAAGAAAGGCATGTCTTATTGATCCAGGCTTCAAGTCTTGCATCAAAACAAAGGAAAAGAATCCATGCAAGTCTTAGCTTTGGAAAAGCAGCCAGTAAGCACTATTTTCTACCCCCTAGTATCAGCCAGATGCAAGGACACACACAAAGCCTACAGCATCATAGAGGAAATCTGACACTAAATCAAGCTACTCCAAATTAAACACATGGAAAGGCTCCATGGCCACACTGGCAAAGCCAACAGCAGCATTAAAACTGCTTGGTTTTCCTCACTTGCCCTCTGTGCCTTTTCGACTTCAATTTAGTGAAAATTGCATAGATAGGTTTGGCAGTACAGGAACAGATAGGAATTATCCATATCTCCCACTATAAAAGTAAATTAAAAAAAATTACTGAATTTCTTGCTAAGTGAAAACTTAGTAACAATTTATATTTTACAAAATATCAGCTTCCCAAAATATGTATGCTTATTGTACACTTATTTAAGCTTGAAGGAATCTCAGGAGAAAAATGAAGGTACCAGAAAGCAAAGTATGCAAAGTATGAGAGGAAAAAAAAATAACACTAATCACTCTAGTTAAAAGTAAATAAATTCAGTGGAAAAAAAATTAGGAAAAACAAGGTAAAAAAATTTGAAAAAGTGATGTAGTTAAATCAATGCCACCACAGTCCTTCTGTGTAAAGGAAACTCAACAGCAGACCACTTTTCTTCTCTTCTAATCACTTCCCTCCTGTGAGTTGTCTGCCTAGCCCACAGTCCTCCTTACATGAACAGGCACTTCCCTTCCACCTGTCTAGGAAGTTGAAAATTAATGCCTCACAGGTCTCAACAAAGTAATTTTTTTTAATCATGCTTGTTGCTCCTCTACTTCAAATCATGATTTGCTCTGTCAAGGCATCCTAAAACACAGAAAAAGGCCAGATCTCTACTATTGACTGTCTTCCAGATCTGCAAACCCACCCTTCTCCATTATCTGCACATCCCTCTGGGCATTTGCTTACTCATGCACAACTATCCTAAGGTTCAGCTCCCCAGCTTCTGCCACAGGCTTGCTATCTGCTATCCACGCTCCCTTCTGCCTGCAGCAAACAGGGTTCCAGCAAGCAGAGAAGACCCTGTGAGAAGAAGCCATCACTTTTATCAGTGCTCTTAAACATTTGCAGAAGCTACAGCTATACTGCTGTAATAATCCCATACACCCTAATAAGAAATAAAATATTTGGTGAATGCAAGTTTGATAGAAAATCTGCAGAAGTGCACAACTCATTGACACACTGCTGAAACAGGCACTCAAAACTGTGCATCACAGAAAAGTGTTCCTCCTACCTGCCCTTCATCAAGGCTGTGTGGTCCACAGCTGATTAACAGCGTTCTGCCACACTTGCCTACTGCACTCACTTACCAGACCTTCTGCTTGCTGGTTTTAGCAGTGTTTATTTCCAAAGAAACCAGCTAGAGTTCACCACAGAGCAAATAATTACCTGTGACTGTAACGTGTATAATGAGTACAGAACATTATTTTCAGTGAATGAGCTTCATTTACTTGTGCTGAAAATCATGTGCTAATCACCTCAAAAGAAAAAAAATGGCCTTACAGAACTTACAACTTCAAAGGGCACAGATGAAGGACAGATTTATCCTTCTGTAACACTGAGTGGGTGGAAAAAGCTGTACATGCCTTCAACAGAACACGTTGGACAGACACCCCTGCAGCTGATGATGAGCTTTTGGCTGCTCCATCTTTTTTCCAACTGCTTTCCCTACTGATAAGGGAGAGAGCATTGCAGATGAGATGAATTTAGCCTCCTCAAATCATCAACAGGTCTTTGTTACCTGGAAACAAGACCTATCATTTCACTGATAGCACAACAACATAGGTGTGAAAGGGGAAAAGCTCATTGAAAGTATAATGCTATAAATCCTTATGATTTATGCTAAAATAAGTGACTGACAGCTCCTCTGTGGCTCTCTAGATTTAATAGGCTCCTCACAGACACAGCTTTTTACATTTCACAGATGCCTGCAGCCAGGCTTGGTACTGGCAACTGTCTCCTGCTTTAGGAGGATGAGCTGAAGCAGATGTGCACTTTCACCAACAGCAGAAATCAATATCACCTTCATTTCTAGAAGTTTTGTCTTTGCCTGCCTTTCTTAACCAGTATGCTGAAAATTAACAGGTGTGTCAGCAGCACAAACTGCAAACAATACACAAAAAAGAACAATTAATGCTACACAGACTCTTATTCAGTGGTGAAACAGACACATGGATATGAAGATATGTAAGGCTGTTGTGACTTTAGTGCCAATCATTTCTACTTGTGGATATTACTGACGTGTGAAGGTATGAAATGCTGCCAAGTATCAGGTTCTGCTTCTGCCTCATATGTATTTACACATGTACATGCATATACAAACTAGCTTCTGATGTGCTATTATTTTTCTTCTTTGCATGAATTGTTTATTGTTTTTACAAAACCCCCCACTACTTAAAATAATATGAAACATATAAAACAATGCTGGAAAGGACCACTCAACTGCAACTCAGACCTGATGAATGCACTCACAGCTTACAACAATCTTCCAATATACCATTAGACCATATAGGTACTGTTCAGCTATTGAAAAAATTGCTGTAAGTCTCAGATGCCTTCTGAACCATGAGCAGTCAGAAAATGCAAATTAGGATTCCTATTAATGTTTTAAATATAGGAGTTACTTTCTGGAATTTTAAAACACAGGCATTGGCTTCTGCAAATACAATGCTGCTATGAAGTTTAAAAGCAGTAGGATATATTGTAAGGCCTATATGTAGGCCCAAAAGGGGCGTTACTGTTAGTGTGTGAAAAAAAAAAAACAATAGAGAAGTTTAGTCTTTCAAATATTTATGCACCTATTTATCTTCAAGAACAAATAGTGCCACATCATAAGGGTGAGGGCACGAAACATCAGCTGACTAGGCTTCCCTCCCTGTCATACACCTTGTGGTAGAATCCTGAAAGTCCAAGATCCCATTTGTAAGATAATACAGAGACACAATCAAATGACTGTTCAGGGATTCAGCTCAGACCAACCTCACGTGGAATACTTTATGATCATAGAATCATAGAATCAGCTGGGTTGGAAAGGACCTCTGAGATCATCAAGTCCAACCCTTGATCCAACACTGCCATGGTTACTAGACCACTAAGTGCCGCATCCAGTCTCATGTTAAGAACCTCCAGGGACGGAGAATCCATCACTTCCCTGGGCAGCCCATTCCAGTGCCTAATTACTCTCTCTGTAAAGGATTTCTTCCTAATATCTAACCTAAACCTCCCCTGGCACAGCTCAAGATCGTGCCCTCTTGTCCTACCTGCTGGTTGCCTGGGAGAAGAGACCAACCCACACCTGGCTACAACCTCCTGTCAGGGAGTTGTAGAGACTGAGGAGGTGTCCCCTGAGCCTCCTCTTCTCCAGGATAAACAACCCCAGCTCCCTCAGCCTCTCCTCATCGGACTTGTGCTCGAGTCCCTTCACCAGCCTTGTTGCTCTTCTCTGGACCTGCTCCAGCACCTCAATATCCTTCCTGAACTGAGGGGCTCAGAACTGGACACAGTACTCCAGGTGTGGCCTCACTGGTGCTGAGTAGAGAGGAAGAATCACTTCCCTGGACCTGCTGGCCACACTGTTCCTGATCCAGGCCAGGATGCCATTGGCCTTCTTGGCCACCTGGGCACACTGCTGCCTCATGTTCAGCTTCCTGTCAATCCAAACTCCCAGGTCCCTTTCTGCCTGGCTGCTCTCCAGCCACTCTGTCCCCAGCCTGTAGCGCTGCAGGGGGTTGTTGGGGCCAAAGTGGAGGACCCGGCACTTGGCCTTGTTGAACCTCATCCTGTTGGAATCAGCCCAACTCTCCAGCCTGTCCAGGTCCCTCTGCAGGAGGGACCCCATGGAGCCACTCTAGAGAGCATAACCCCAGCCCAATGAGCCCCCCAACTCCAGACACAAGCCTATGCCAAAACAAAACCTGCTACATAGTTTGTAGAAGAGAGAAACTTTGGGGTAATACGCTACTCTGGCTATAAGAAATGTGTTTGCTACATGCCACTCACGTCAACACAGTCCTGAACAGCAGTATCAGAAATTACAGCAGCTGCATAGACTTGGATGCTTGTAATTTCAGATTTCTATCTCAATGGTTGAGTAAACAACAATTCCTTCAGAGTAGCCCGCCCTAGATGCGTGGCTTCCAGTGCAGAGTGGCTACACTTATGCTGTCATTGAAACTCTCTGTAAACACATATCTTGGTGTGGAAGTCACTGCTTTCTCCATACACCTGTCAGAAACTCTGCGGAGAAGGCAGTCGTGTTTTAGTTAGCATGACAGCTGCTGCAGTGCATCATGCTCCTGTAAACTGCACTAATGCCCAACTGCACTTTCAAGTACATCTGAACATCCTGTTTCGACCTACATATTTGGGCCATAATTACCAATTTCCCTGTCTAGGTGCTGTTGCTGCTGCCCATATTGCCACTTCTCCCTGAGCAGGAACGCAGAAGATGGGTCTCCTGAGTTGTTATTTTGATTTACCTGTACAGTGCTATTTATCCATTTTTTGACACTAATTCTTTACTCAGAGAATTATCATTTTGCAACAACCACTGAAGACAAGGTGTTTGCTATGTAGCCCATGTGTGGGCCAAGCACACAAGCTACTGCAGTGCTTGGCTGAAGCAGATCCTTTACGAAAGGCAGAGCATTTGAGTGCATCTTTATGCCACAGTACTGCAAAGTGAATGAGAGGTACCCTACTTCTCCCAGCAAGGGACTGCTTCAGCTTTTGGTAAGTTGAAGGCATCCCTGAGTCAGTCAGTCACAAGTCGTCCTGCTGTGCTGTGGCTCAGAGGCCATCATGCCTGAGGGGACTCCTACAGCACCCACTACCTACAGCACTTTCTAACCACCACTCTGTATCAAGAGAAATACAACCATCCTGAGTACCTGGCAGAAAACACTTCTGAAAGGCCAAAATAATTTTACAGCTACTTCAAGCTATCTCTTAGTGTCAGGAGGGATGCTAGGATGGCTCAGAGGGTCAAAGGATCTGGCCCCCAAAGACAAAATTGTAGTCTTCTGTCTTTTGAGAGGATGCAGAACATTTTTAATAGTCTCTACCTTCTGTAAAAACATGCACTAATTAGCACACATATTTTAAAAAATGCTCCTATACCTAATTATTCTAAAGAAAATCTCTTTTTTTTTTTTTTCCCTTTCTGGAGCCAGATGGTGCCCTTCCTAAAATACCAAGGCTGAAGAATTATTTATGTGAGCTTTGACCATGTCTGAACAGCTCAGGGAATGATGTATGTTTTTAATGCCCTGATACTGACAACAAGCCTTTTTACTCTAAATTAATGGGAAACAAGTGTTGCACAGTGAAGATAAAAGTGACTTTGTGAAGTTTTATTCTTTAGAAGTTGCCCTTTGTAACAGATCAGTGTCTTTGGAGAATTGTCAGTGGCAGCTTGTCTGACATAAGGGAGGGATGCCACAGCACATGCATGTGCTTACAACACGTGGTATGGATTGTGTGTGTACAATGGGAATCAATGGTATTTTCGGTTGGTCTTAACTGGGTCTTAAGAAACAAACAAAAAACCTACCCTAAACCAGCTCCACCACATACAAACCCAAACAAAACCCCTGAGCAACCCATGCCACCTTCCAGCAAAGCAGTAGCTGCCTTTAGCCTCTTACAGGTAGAAATCAGCTTTTTCAGCTGATTTGCTTTAACTTTTTGATATGTTTTTCTTAAATGCATTTGATATGCAAATTCAGACTAAAAAAATAGATGTTCACAGCATAAACCAAAACACAGAATTACAGAATCACAGAATGGTTTAGGTTGGAAGGGACTTTCAAGATGTTCTACTTCCAATATCTCTGTCATGGACAGGGACATCTTCCACTAGACCAGGTTGCTCAAAGCCCTGTCCAGCCTGACCTTGAACACTTCCAGGGATGCAGTAAAGAAGAGTCAAGAGGCTGGGTTTTGAGATCTAGTGCAGGCACTAGGTGTAGACCCCTTGGAGCAGGGCTGCATAGCACCCCTCGCTCACCAGCTGGTTCTCAGTCTTTCCTCCTTTTGGAAAGCAGGATGTGGACCTTTGAACAGGAACTCACAGCTTCTGCACA
Source organism: Manacus vitellinus (assembly GCF_001715985.3). Lineage (NCBI taxonomy): Eukaryota > Metazoa > Chordata > Aves > Passeriformes > Pipridae > Manacus > Manacus vitellinus. The sequence goes on from NW_021940122.1 coordinate 921,965, forward strand.
GAAATGCTGTGAAGCTGGACTTCTGGAAAGAGGTCTTAAAAGTACCTTTTAAAAAGAAGTCAGTAAGAAACCCCAAACTCTCCACTTAGAGATTCCTTGTATTCACCAGTGAATCCCAATGCGTTTTTCCCTGGACATAACTGCTTTTATCCTTGTTTTAAAACATACAGTGCCTTGACCACAATGATGAGGAAGGCAGCCAGCTGTGGCAGAGATGGGATGGGTAGGAAGAAGCAATGGACAGTTGGTACAAAGCTTTGAACTGGGTGACAGACCACCAGGCTGCAGAGTTATAACAGCATTTCATGTTATACCCTTGGCATTATCCTGAAGTACTGTTTAATAAACATCATGCCTCTGCTTTGAGGATGAAATATCAACAAGTCCCTAAAAGTAGCTTCACACCTGAACCTGCCTTCTGTGCACCAACAGCTGCTGCAAGAATTATTTTTCCTCTCTAGACAGTCCATATAAGTACCTGAAATTGGCTGCTGCAGTATTGAAATGGGTCCAGTATAAAATAAATATCCATCACTGCCATTAAAAAAACCCACTCAATATATTAAGGGCTCTAAAATCAAAACAAGGCACCTTAAATCAAGCTGAATGCATCTGAGTAGGTTTTCATTATCTAGATTTATCTTAGGTACATGCTATTTCTTTCTCATTAAACTACAATATAAATTGTACATATAAAAATATTAAAACATATTTTCTTCTCAAAATGACTAAAATGTGATAAAAGCCCACACAATACTTTCCCTTGCCTTGGTGTTTGCAAGAGAGTACCATATGGCTTGTCAAAATCCCTCAGCAAGAGATTTTTTGAATTCAAAACTAATTTGATTTGGCAGCTCTTTCTTCAGAAAAATGTAAATTCCCATAACATATTTTAAATTATATTCTAGCTAACAAAACATTATTTTTCTTGTCCTAAGTATGAGTAAGCTTTTACACATTTTTCATTTTCATTGTAAAGGTAAATTCTTCAGCTTTCAGAACTGGCAGTAGTATTTTTTCAAATAATTTTCTCTGTACATTATTAATAAAGTAATATTGCATAGGTGCCTCCATGCCTCCCCTGTATCTCACAATATTAGGCACTCCAAAGATCTGAAGTATATGGTAATTTCTTTTTTTAAACAGCTGTCCAATCTAAGTAAGGAAGAAAAGCAAAGGAGAAGAGCCTCGTTGAAAACCCTTTTCTTCTACAGGGAAGTTGCAGCACAAAGTTCTCCTGACTGGCAAAGGCCAGGCAGGCAGCATTTGACAGGATGATTACTTTGGGTTGGTTTTCCACACTTCTGTTAGAGAAGACCATTCTTCCTAGAACTTGTCTCCCAGACCAACCAAAGCAATTAAGTCAACAACTAAAGGCTTTTCTGAAGAAATCTGCTTATAGGCCTAAATGACATGTAGTAAAATAGTCTGGTTTTGTCCTGGATTTCACACCAGGATGAAATCACTTCTTTATTTTTCAGGAGGGATACAATAGCTACAACAGAAATTGCTATTTAATTACACTTCAAAGAACGAAGCGGTTTGTCATCACAGGATGCTTCTGTATGACTAAAAAACCCTGGACTACAGTTAATACAATAAACCTTCTTTAGAGCTGTGTTAGAGGCTTTTTTTTACACCAAAGGACAATGAAGCTTGTGTGACTGTTCCTCACAGGTAGCCTCACAGCAAGATGATGAGTTAAGAACTTGACAATTTCCATTTAAGTTTCACAGGAAAATAAGAAATACTTCATATCCAAAAGCATCATGAAGACAGGGAAGAGGGGAAAATAAATGAATAAATAAATAAAAGATAGTGGCCAACTGAGAAAAAGGATGCAAAACAAGTTTAAATTGACAGGCTAGCAAAGGATCGACCCTTCAGAGAAGTCTGCGAGGTCTCCCAGGAGGAAACAAGCTTCCACAAGATCTCCGCCAACTTCATCTTCAGTGGACACACTGACGGGAACGATGACATGGAAAAAAACCCAGCCCCTCATTTACTTAATGAAGGTACCAGGATGCACAGATGAGGCTCTGAGGGAGGCAGGCACCTGGGAACATCAGTTCCAGTATAATGGATGGATGGCAGGAAGATATGAGAGAGCACCAACCCCCTCCCTGCTCTCTGAAGAAGTCATCAGCTGAAATGACCCTTAACAGACAAGGCAAGCTACGGTTGTAGGCCTGCTTTTTATCTCCAGCCATTAAGGGACAGTGTTATACTGTTCTAGCAGTAGTATCATTTCATTAAAACCTTTGTCTGAAAAGCAGAAAAACAAGAGGAAAAAAGGTCTTTGACCCCAAAACCAACATTCAGGGAATTCAGAGAGTGCAGAAGAATTGCTGTATCAAAGCACAGTCCTAACTAATCTTACAGAAGCAATTCTAATTAGGCAGGAAATGAAGAACAGTTCCTTTCAGACTGGCTGAAAGAACAGTGGATTGATTTAAATCAAATCACTGATTTTAATCATGGATTTAAATCAACCAAGCAGGACACCTTGAGTTAGCTCATCAACTTTAATCTTGTACTTTTTACTTTTTCCTAATGAAAGCTCATTCATTTTGTTAAGATAATGGGGGGAATTGTAAAAAGAACACACTTTATGTTAAAATGGCTTAAAATCTTTATTCTCACTCAACATTAATGACTTGTGACTACAAAGCTTGAACTAATTTTTTAACAGTTAAAAAGCATAGCTTTTAAAATTCATTCAGATTCTAAAGCTCATACATGAAACACATTGTAAACTATTTTAGAGATTGTAATAATTTTAGGCCCTGATAAATGTAAAGATTTTGATATCTTCTGAAACTGTTCAGGTAAAACACCTCAAACTTGCAACGCCACAGACTTTAAGCTATTTCTCTGAAAGAACATTAAAGCCCACTGAAAGGTAACACATTATGCTATTTAGGGACACCTACTGATAGTATAAAACCTGATATTACACATCATTCTCTTAAAAAAAAAATTAAAAGCTGTCAAGATACTATTGCAAGTCACTTGATAAAAGAATATATGAGGAAAACGGTGCTGGGATCACAACGCTGAACTATTCAGAGTATTTTGAACATGAGAGTAGATGGTACCCCCCCCAAAAAAAAAAAAAGTCTTGTAATATATTGTGGGGAAAAAAATTCTGGAGCAAGTGCTAGAAAAAAAGGAAAAGGACACGTAGGGACAAGTCCTCATGCTGGAAAGGACCCAGAAGTGACCCCAAGGTGACAGGAGAGCAGAACGGACTTCATGTGTAGGTACTGGTAACGCAGTGTGGCAGCACTGTAGTGAACAATAAAATGTATTAATAAGAATGAAGAGAGACATTAAAATGAATCAAGGGACGTTTCAGGAGAATGGGCTGAGAGACACATTATTTCTAGTACGCCCAAGCATTACCAGTGTACAGCATTAGTGTTTCAGTCAATATTGTTTCCCTTTTTTTCCTTTATTTAGAGCCTTGCCTGAGAGAAAAGCTGTCAGAAAATACTCATTTTGTACCAAGGTACACCAAGACATATCTCTCCATATAAAACTCAGCAAACCAAATGAAAGGTTATATGAGCTAAATAAAAGACAAAGGGCATGAAGCTCGTAGCTGAGTAGTACCTCATTTTAATTGCAGGTGCAACTCTGACTTTTTGTTAGGGAAAAGTTCCTGATGAAAAATATCAACTCTTAATCTTTATGAGCTAGTATTTAAATCTTCACCAGAGTGCTAAGGCTCTGCTAAAAATGAGCAATGAAAAAAATGGTGACACTTTATTCATCAGTCCTGCCCTCAGCAGGCATTCAAAGCTGTGGACTCAGAGCTGCTTATTTCCATGTCAATGTCTTAAGCTCCTTTCCCTTCTCCACTTAGCTCGGAAAAGCTTTGACAGAAAGATGGGGATGGAGCACATCCTGAACCACCCTGAGCCAAAGCAGACCTAAACAAAACTTACAATCCCCGCAAAAGATTAAGTATGTTTGATTTGCTCATATTCTACCGCAGCACTCTCTGAGGATATTTTTTCCACTTTTACTGACAACGTTTTTGAATAAGAAAAGATTTACATTGAATTTGAAATGTTAAGGTACTTCTCCTTACAAACTACAGGAACCCGAAGTACAAAGTGTCAACCTGCTAACCAAGACAGATGCAGTGATTCTGCTTTTATTTTTTTTTCTTTGACATGGCAAAGAAAAGAAGGACGACTTAAACACTGCTTGAAAGCACACAAGTGATACAGACGGTCAATCAAGAAAGAACATTCAGAAGGAAACAAAAAAAACCAAAACAAGCTACCACTGGTAAATGATAGACTTAACAAAAACTCCAGACTGTTGGCCTTTGGCATACACGTCAGATAAATTAAAGTACAGCTTAAACAGCAATGCAGAATTTATCCCGCTTTATGATTAGGAGCTTCAGCTATTTAGTTTTGTACATTTGCTTGGGAGATAATATTCTAAAGTCCAAGCTACATAATCTATGCACCAGCAGGACTCTTGGTAATTGAAGTTATCTACTTGCAGCTCCAAGAGGTTAATAGAAGAACACATCTGTGGGTTGATTTGCTGGGTAATACAGCCTTGGAGGGTTGAAGACTACAAAGACATGCAACAGAGCGGCTTTGCAACATCTTAAATAGTTCCACCTTTCACAAAACAACAGCACCTAACTGTGGCAAAAGAAACGCTCTCCAAAAGCATGGGTGTGATGCCAGTTAAGAGTGAACGTGGTGGCACCAGGAGATAAAATAAGCTGTATTAAATAACAACAGTGATATTATATTAGCCTCTAAGCATCTTTTGCACACTGTCTCCTCTCCCCTGCATCCCAGTAGGATTAGATAGTGCAGTTTACACCATGGACCAGACATGTCTTTGAAAGCTGTATTTGTTTATATCACTCTCCAAAGTTATAAACCAACTTCATGCAATTTGGGGTGGATCATTCAACCTTGGCCTCCCCTTCCAGCAGAGGGGAGGGAGAGAGCGGACAGACAAAGCTTTCTCCATATCAGCACTTAACTTTCTCCTCCCAAGTCTTTATACCTGCATCTTCTAAAATTACAGATTTTAAGTGAAAGTAAATACTCAATGCATTCAAAGTTCTGAAAAGAAACCACGTTATCTATCTTTAGAGAGCTTCCATAAATCACACTATTAGAGCTGGACAATGAAACTGGTTCAAAAGCTATTTCTCAGGGCACTGAAGACACCTCTTGAGGTACTCTATCATCTCACCTTAAACACGGATTTGTCATACAAACAACAACAAAAACATATCAGAATGCACACCTACACCACTTATGAACCTCAGCCTTAACAAGCTCTTCTAACAGTAGGAAAGCTGCAGTCTTATAGACAATGAATGCATCTCTTAATTCATGTGTTTATTTTTTGAAAATCATTAAGCTTGCTAAATCTATCTACTAAAGAGTAAAAACATCAAGACTTTTTGTAACCAATAAACCCTCAAGAGATAAAGAGCATCTATTTAGTAAAATAATAGCTATCCCAGCTGGTTTGGGCATACCTAGCTCAATACACCTATGCCAGCTGCTGTAATCAGTGCAAATCAAGGACAAAACTTCTCCCTGTTTTCCAGCACCGCCAGAACTGCTATGCGTAGTCACTTATCATAAAAGAAACACATGCTTAGGAATAATTACTAAAAAACACCTTACTCTGTACTTTTCATCAGATTTCACTGTGCAGATTAATTCAAAGCATAAAATCTAACGACAGGTTAAACCTTGGACCTAGCTGTTTTCAGAAGGACACTTGCTATGTGCTGACACATCTGCTTTCCTGCCTCTTCTGTACTTCTTGAATTCATTTATCAAAGAAACAATCCTACTCTTGTCTTGTGGAAACAGCCACTGGAGAGAAGTGAATCCATATATTAACAAGCAGCCTTTTGGCTCTGTTGTATTCAAAGAAGCCATACATTCAGGATAACACTCATACGATTTTTTTTTCTACCTAATTTCACTTTGTAATTTTTGTGAAGAACACATTTAAGCAGGCATCTTCAGTCCTATGGCTTTTAGATCCTACGTGAATTGCTGGGTTTCTTTTAAATGTCTACACATCTATGCATTAGTATTTTACACTAAGTAAAAAAGAGTCTTTTGACTAATTCTCTCCTCAGAGCTACAGCTCATCACCTTAACTTGTGGTTTGTCTTTCACCAAACACAGAATGCTGCATTTCTTACTTCATTGTTTACAGAGGATACACCATCTTAAACAGAATTTACATTCTTCCATGACAGCAGTTGCTTTTAAACAACTGGATAACGTTATATTCATTAATAACTTGTTCTGCTGATTTAAAAAAAAAAAAAAAGAAAAATTTCCTTGAGGAAAGGCTGTATAAATGTGAAATAATGTTAAAACACTCACTGTTCCTAGCCAGAAGACAAAAAGAAACCCAAAAGAAAATTCAACTAGAGCTTATTAGCATTACACTACATATTTTAGGCCAAATACTTTACTTTGATAGTTGATAGCTAAATAAAAATATTTTTAGTTATAAGATTTACATATTCACTTTTAAAAGAAATACATGTGCAATCTTCTTCAGACATCAACATTCTAGCTATCAGTTTTTTGGAGGGATAACTTTGAAGTTTCTATCTGGTATGAGATAGAACCAACATATCTGGTTTTAAAACAAGTTACATTTCACAGATATCTATGATATATTTCTAGGTTTTGAAGTATTTAAATACACATCATTAAACATACTCCTTCTTCGTGGCTACAAAAGTTGAAATTTTATATGCTTACTTCCCTGTGAAAATAAAAAGAAAAAAAATTAATTTTTGGCATATCTCAGTACTTATGTGTGGGAAATGTAACAGCATTTAGGTGTATTCTGTAACTTGCTTTTGCTACTTTTGAAATACCACATTTGTCACCAGGTTATGAATTTTCCTCTCCCTGTCACCAGTCTAAAACAAGAGAAGGGATCCAATTCAGCAGTTCCAAGGTGAGCAGTCTGGCAAGTGGAAATTCTGATTTACTAAGAACTTTACCCAATTCTGCAGAACCCTATCTGTATCTAAGCAAAAGCCTATAAAGATGTCAAATCTTTCATCTATTAGGATTTAGTCTCTGCATAATTATTTCAGTTACATATTCGTGGAAGGAGGAATAAAACAGTATGAAATACTCAAATCAGAGGATGAAGATGGGACTTTTCAAAATATTAAGAATTAGATAGAGATTCTATATTTGGGGTTTCTGGAAAGAGGAAGTGGGTTACGTGTAGGGTATATATGTACCTACACACCTGTTTATGTATATGTACATTCACACTATAAATATGGACAGGTATCACAAAATTCTCTTTTCTATCTCACATTCATATGTTACTGATGCTCCAAATTAAAAAAAACACAAACCAACCCAAGTTAGTGAAATCATTACAATTTCTTGAGATTTCAGCCTTCAACTTCCCTTTAAATGCATGAAGAGAAGATGAAACACAATAGCTGTGACTTGGGTTCTGATTTCGGTTGCAGCTGCATAAACCACTGAAATTTAAGAGTCATTCCAGACCCACACTGGAGCAACTAAGATATGGCTCTACATTTTTTATGTCAGCATGTATATTTTTGAAATCATCACGGAAAATTTTGTTATGGCCACCAGAACAAACCATTAAAAGCTAATTATTTCAAGTCTCTGTGTCCTCGCCTTCTCTCCCTGCTCAAGCCAGTCAACAAACTGCAGCATTATCTTTTATGCTGCTTCTAAATTTATTCTCTTAAACACACCAGTCAGTTTACATGTAAAGCAGGGTGACAGACTTGGTGCAAACTGAATACCTTAATTTGAATTACTTACTGCTAGGAAAATTATATGTTCTATATGTAGAGTAACAAGCAGAGTATCAATAAAAAGCCACAATCAATCTATGAATATTACAGAAAGTAAGATCTTTTGGCTAAAGCTCTGAATAAAGAATAAGGACACACATTCTTGTTCTGCCACCAAAAAATAAAACACTGTGCATGCAGCACTTTAGGCAAACTGCTTAACTCTAATATTTTGTGATTAAATATTATATGCTATAAAAAAATCACTATTCTGTTAGTACAGTAGAATGATCTAACATGACTACTGTTATGCAGTTCAATTATTCATGAACTATATAGTTTTAAACTCTGCTAGGTTAAACACTGAAGTTACATACTTGATAAATGATGAGAAACTGTTTTGGCAAAAAGGCAAATACTTGTATTTCATTAATGCAAAACAATTACCGTATTTTCTAAATCATTAGAGTTTCAGTAGGAAGGGCACCATAAAACCAACTTGTAACAAACCATCTATAAAGTTACCATGCAGAAAAAAAACACATTCCCAAAATGAAAAGCTTAGCAGCAGTAGTAGAATGATGACACTGTGAGCCACAAAAATGGAGGAGAAATAAAAAAAAAAAAAGACTCTTGTGTGAGAAGTAATGTTTTAATAGGGTTAGGAAAATTGTGAAGCTCCTCAACAGGGAACCTCTTTGCTACATTTAAGAAAGTAACTTTTCAATCGCTATCTATCCAGAGTTTGCTACAGCTCAGTGCATCTACCTAATGTAGTCACCTCTGTCTTTTAAGTCTGTCTGCTTTTGACTGCACACACTTCAGATCCTGCGCATGTCAGCTGGGAAAGTTTCCAGTGAGCAGAGCAGCTCTTTATAAAGCCCTCTCAGATCGTGTAAGTCTATCTCAATGGTTGAGACCCAAGATCTTCCTTCATAGTTTGCCTACTATGCTTACAGATCTTCCTACCTACAGGGGTTTCAGTTACCCATACAACACAACACACGGAGTTAAAAGATTACTAAGCCATGTAAAGAAAATTACAAAAAAAACCCAAAACAAAACCAAAAAACACCACAAAAAAAACCCCAACCAAAAATGCTAAGTCTTTTACAATAAGAAATTTAAGTGAACCAAGACACAAACCCAATTCTTATTTTTAAAATAGGGCTCAAATTCATAAAGATAACTCTGCCTTCGTAAGTCTAGGTTTTTTGTTTGGTTTTTTTTTTCATTTAAGTATATTCATATCTATCCCAGGTGCCCAAGTAGGAAGATAAAAGTTGGACAGCTGTTCTCTCATCCAACACTTTCCTCAGATGTATACAGTGCATGTAGATATATTTATTGATTAATTAGTGTTGGCTTTACCTACAGATCATGAAGAAAGTCGAACCTGTTCTGTAGCATCCTTGAAAGTCAAAATAAACTCTACAACAGGCTGGGTTTCAAACATAATGCCTACCTACACTTAACACAATAAACAACTTGCAAACATCCACATCCTTGGGGAACAAAAGAAACCTTGACAAAACCCCCACAATTTTGCCCAAAGCTCTCTCCTGCCTTCAGTCTTCACCAAGCAACTCACGGGACTCTCAGTGTTCAGTACCTTTCAGACTAATGAATTCCTTGTTTCACAACAAACTCAAAGAGATCTACAAGATTTTGTTGCCTTCTGCCAAAACAGGCCAACACAATCGGGTTTAAGACAGAACAACACAGGAAGCAATATCAGAAACCCAGGTCCACCGAGGCACATCAAGTTTCACTGAAAGCTTTGTTATTGGATTACAACACACATGCTCCTTTGGTTGATCTGTATTTCCACTCTAGGGATACATACAGGAGTAGCTGCCTTTGGAATAACCAGAACATGCTGTTTATTCCAGCTTCTACAGGCATTGCAAAATAATCCCCATCAATGCACAGTTAGTATAAAAATTCACCAATTTCCACAGAGAAATCTGAAACGGGTCTGATAGTGACAACTCTATGAGATTTTTCTGGGGTTTTATGACATATCAGCATTACATATCTGGGGAATAAATAAACTGAACAAACACAATAATAATTTTTCGAGTGATTCTTTAAGTCATTCTGTATGTACTGTAAGTTGAAATATGAACTTACAAACTGCTTCTGAGATTCTAACCTCCAAGTTTAATCGCAATGAATAAAAAAAAATTGTTATAATTTGGCACCCAGCTGTGAAAACAATCCCCCATTTTCTGTTTTGGAAAAACAAAACAGCTTTTGCTTTCAGCTCATTCTTCATGAAACATAATGTGGGAAGCAACAGCTTTAAACTGCTGCTTTTAAGTGTCACTTGGAGGCACGGCTACTTAGAAAATTAAACCCATAATACATTATATTACAAATGCAATTCCAGGTCTCCTAGGTATTAACCTCAGGTTCTAAACACAATTTAATTTGATTTGGTTGCCTGTCTGAAAACTACAGAAAGCAAGATTTTATAACTTTCCCACTACAACACAGTGATCGGTTCTTCTAACAGCTTATTGCTATTCCACTATACTTAAAATCACTGTGTGCAAATACCAGAATTACTCCTTTTCACTTTCTTTTATATTTTCTGTTCAAAAATTATGTAACAGCAAAAAGCAGTCAGCAGAGTAAGTATTAAAATATACATATAATCTACTTGATTTTAGAGATGTCAGCATATTTTTTATTTGTTATTATGGATTTGCAATCTTCCATACTGCTCGGATACCAAAATTTCTCTCTGCATTTCAAATTTTGGCACTGTTAGGGCTTCCATTATAGTGGCATGAAGTAATCTGAAGACTCAGCCTCCACTGTACCAGTTGTTGCACATCTCTGGAGGCAGATTGCCGTGAATGCCTTGCAAAACAAGCAAGGCAGAAAGAAAAAATGAAAGGTAAAACATTTCTTCCATCTCTTCTTCCCACCTCCCCGCAGTTTCCCTGTCCTTGAAGTAGCCACAGGAAGTAGGATCCAGTGCAGGAAGGGGCAGACCCACCTATTACAAGGGGCCAGAGACTGATCTCACCTTCCCAAACAAGACTAACCCAGGAATTAAATTCCAAATACGTCATTGCTGTGGCACTTTGGTCGGTTTAAGTGGTGAAAAGGCAGCTTGAGGGAAACGAGAAGGGGTAAGAGGCAAGGACAGCTTTCTTCCTAGGGACAGTACATTTCACAGATCCACGAGATCCTAAAACCTGTTAAGTCCTGGGCTCACAGCCACAAGCTCTGCAACAGCACAAAGGGCAGCTCTGGAGGAGTTCAGACAAAACAGACGCTAAGAGCAATAGCTCTTTCATGCTTTTCTAGGTCTGGCTTACACAAATGACATCTCCCTGTAAATTCTTCTGTTAGCAAACCCCTGGGGATGCTACCACCAAGGGCTGCTGAAAAATGGAGCATTAGGAAGGATGCACAGTCTGCATCCTTCAGTGCAGGATGATCAGCCATAAGCAAGTGATAGTCTGTTTTGCTCTACAGGTCTGAACACTTACCACATAACCTCATGATTTCAACCTGAAAAGTGTACAGCTAGTACAGCTGTTCCTGGACAATAATTTTCTGACTTTTTATAGGGAAGAATTAGTTAAAGTAGCAGCTACTATGGAACAAAAAGCCTTAATAAGACATAGATATTTTACTTTAAAATAAAGAACATTTATAAATCAGACTCCTTCTCAAAAACATTAATTCAGTCAGAGATATGTGTGTGTATGAACAAGGCAGCACAGCCATTAACATAAATTTAGAGAGTCAGTATTGCTTTTTGGGTGATCAAAGTGAAATATAATGGAGAAATCTGACTTCCTGAATTGCCCCTCAGTCATACTCTGAGAAGATATCCAGCTCAGCATCCCAAGGTTAAGCACACCAAATTGCACCACTACTTAAGATTATTTTGTCTCTACACAACATAAGATTCCCCCAAAATTCTGATATCATAGATAAGTGAAATTCTGAGATCTGGTGCAAAACTATAGAATCCTCCATTAATTATATTAGGTTTTTGATTAACATATTTGAAGATAGAAAAAAAACCCCAACCAACATCCCGAATCCATCCCAATTCTGCAAATTCATTGCTGCAAGTTGTCAAATAAAACAAATAAACATTTTTTTATTACTATCTGAAGATACCTCTGAAGATATCCCAGGAGAAAAGGAAACAAAATCCTATTGCACATTTAGGAACTTAATTTTTTGAATCAAAACTTTTGAACAAGGATTTGTTTAAATTTTATTTAAAATGCAGTTTAATCTTTGCTGTTAAACTATATTCAGCTTGCTCCAGGAATTTAGGCCACTTATCTTAGAAAACCAGCTAAAGAGTACAGGCCCTTTAGTCTATGTCAAACAGACGTGTGCTGTAAATTAAGAGTATTATCCCAGCTTTCGCAAGGTGTCATCAGGCAACTCCCCAACCACTGCAGGATCCACAAGACAAGTTGTTGATAGCTACAATCTTCACACTTCCCTCCCTCTTCTCTTCTTTCCAGCCCATTTGCTGAAAATCTTAGAGCACCTTAGAGCAAGTGTTCCCTCTTTGTGTACATAAACTAAGAGTTCAGGATGTAACTCAGCCCACATTTCCCCAGCTAAAAGCTAACCTGAATTGGACTGATCTCCAAAAGGAAGGAACACAGGATGACAGGAGATTACGGGGGAAAAAACCACACAGGGGCCTCATTATAGACCCAACCCATGTGTTTTTTCACTAAAGTCAGTCTCCCTACATAATCTCACTGCACTCTAAAAACTGAGTGTTACAAAAGCGAGCAGTATAAATACATATTTTTTTGCTGTCAAACACACCTGAAGTCCTCCACGTCACATTAAACAGTCTAACAGTTTAAGGCTTATCAAACAATTTTTAAAAGGAAGAAAGTAATAACTTATTTCTTTACTCCACTTAGCTGCATATGCTGCCATGTCTCCAGGACTTACATTAATGTTTCCAGTGTCCCTTTATTTTCCCACTTGTTGCTTGCAGCCCTAAAATGCTAACAGGAACGTGCTCCAAAAAGCTTGCTCTTACCAAGTACAGTAGCAGCACTCCCAGTTCTTCCGGTGTGCATCACTTATAACTTATTTTTATATGGGGTTTTTGGAGGAGGTGGGAATACAAAGCAGCACGAGCAGAGAGCTGGATTAGCCAGCTCTAGGTAGATACATACCCACCGTGGACATGAAGATACTGCAGAAACACAGACTCATAGAAAAGTCTGGGTTGAAGGGGGTTTGGAGATCATCCAGAGCAACCTTCTGTTCAAAGGAGAGCCCAGATCAGGTTATGCATGGCCCTTTCAAGCCAATTTTTAATTATTTACAGTGAAATACTACATTTTTATCTAATCCTACTTTTCAAATTAGGTAACAAGTGTAAGAACACTTAAATACTAGACAGGTGTTGACTTTAATGGAGACCTTTCATTTTGACTGATTTTCATGTATTAAGTCTTTTCCCTTAAGGAATGACAACTTCTAATATAATTTCAAGACAGAAAGCAAATGCAAGGTTAAAGAGTTGGTTCAAAATCACCCAATATCCTCTTGCTCTAGAGTTTTATAGTAACATGGAGATTACAAACAACAAAAATGCAGCTCCAGAGACTATAGCAAAGCATCGAAGAGACCCTGTGTTCCAGCTGCCATTTGGTGTAAAACCCAAGCCACTCCATTGTTTTCCAGGTAGAGACAGAAAGAAGCTGCTGAGCTGTTTTATAATTATTGTGTGACAGTTGAGACAGTGTAGCATACCTCGTTTGTGTTAGACTTGGGTCTGTCTAAAGCTTGCCGATATCAATCAACTTCAATGAGTGCTGGATCAGATCCACACCTGAGAATTTAAGCGATTTAATTAAGGCTTTGTCAATCCCAAAGTTTGTTCAAGAAGCATCTGGCCATTAAATGAATAGGACAGGCTGTTCTTTTAAACTTGTAAGGTTCCCCCTTGAGGACCACAGCAAACATTTTAGGTCCTTAATCTACAGTTAAGGTTAATCTGTTTTAACAATTTCCTACTCAGCTAAAATGTGCCGGATATTGATGAGGAAAAAAGCAGGACAGAGCCTTGATTAACTGAAGGGCAAATTAAGTTTTCAATTGAATCCTGGACACTGGAAAAATAACAGCTGGGAGAAGAAGAAAAATTTGCCTCCTGAAGAGTAAGGAAAGATCTGAAACTCTCTGTGCAGAACAGATAGCTACAGGAGAGGCATTTGGAAAGAGAAGAATTACAACCAATCAAAATTGGAAGGCTCAAAGGGTGGTTCCATTAAGAAACTCAATGTCAGATTAAAACCACAGGAAGAAAGATCCTCTGAATGTCAGTTTTGTTAAAAGGAGTATTTTAAGAAAAAAAAACAGCAAAAGAAATGCGATTTCAAGTTGTGAAAGGAAGCTTCCCCCTCACCCTCCAAACTCTGCACCTGATTGCTAAAATAGGTGTTATTTGCCCTTTCAGTAGCCACCTCTATGGATTTTATCAAAGACTTTTAGTGGGAAACCAGTATCACCATCTACTTGTTAGGAAGAATCACGCCAGTATTGTAAGATATGCCCGGACCACTGGTCTCCAAGACACATGAGCAGCTGCTGAGAGGGCACTTCATCTCCTGAAGCTGTGACTAACTATTCTGAATTTGATACAAGGGAAGCAAAAGAAATAGACTCTGCAGGCAAAAGATGAAGTCAAGAATTTAAGAGCTGCCCATAAAAGAAATCATTTTCTATCACATACGCAAACAAGAAATTATCTATACCATTAAGTGTGTACAAAGAAGTGCTAAGAAGTAACATTTCTTGTAACATGATCTGCAACAAACCAAAGGAAACACATTGCCAGCATAAGTATGAGGGAAAAAAATGCTTATTTACTATTTAAGTAACATCATTCTAGAGTAATCTGAAATGTGCCATTCCTCTCATAAATACCACTGAGAGAAGCAGATACAAGCATAGATAGCATCAGGAGGAAAAAGACCAGTAAAAAAGGTGAGGAAGTAAAAGCAAACTAAATAACAAGAGGTTAGATGGCAAAAAAATTAAACTGATTAATTTTTAACTGAATCAAAAGTGCTTCGATTCCAAATACTGGCAAAACTAACATGTCCCACGAAAACTATTTCATGCTATAAAAACAAATTTTAAAGAACATTAAAAAAATCAAGAATCCTAATTTCTTCTGACTCTATTAAATCACTGAATACTTTGAGGATCTTAAGCTTCCTAATCTGCAGAGACTTTTGGGTACTATTAGCCATTATAAAATTCTGGGTAAAGTTTTCTTAGAAAGTTATCAAGACCAGCATCTTTTGTATATCTCTCCAAAATGTGGTTTAGTAAGTTTGGTTTCCTGAATGTTGTTACCCATGTTTTAGCAACGCCAAACCCCTCTTTGTATTTTAGCATACAAATTACTTTTGATTCATGAACAGTCCTTGAGCTTTACAAAGAAGTTGTTTCTACCAGCGTCTGAAGTATACAGAAAACCTACAACAAAAATGCAGTTGAACATACTACCACTTATCTATTCATGCTGTTAAAATGTCCATTTCAGCTCTTCAGCAGCTCCCATTTTTCTCACTTCAAAACATAAGTATTATCAAGGCTAAGCATGCATTTCAAAAATTTCACTGATTTATTTTTGTATGCTGATTTGCACTGTATTTTTTAACCCCCAACAGAACCATCTACAGCCATTTTCTTACTCCAAGAAAAATTAATAGAGCAGTAAACTCAGGTAGAGCTAATATTACCTAGCTGTAATTACCTTCAATATGGGGTTTTATACCACTTCAGCATCACCTCTATGCTCAGATAAGAGAAAAAGACATTTCTAGGGAACTAACAAAAAATAGTCTTCCTCATAGTGAATCACACCCTCTTTACTGTGAAAAGACACTGGGAACAGACAGCTGGCTGAGATGTACACCTGCTCAAGAGGTCAGACAAACTCCTGTGACTGTGGTACTCAAAATATTTCACTGAATCACAGAAACACAGAACATGCTGAGTTGAAAGGGACCGACAAGGATCATCAAGTCCAACACTCAGTCCTGCACAGGAACCTCCCCAAGAGTCACATCATGTGCCTGAGAGCACTGTCCAAATTCTTCTTGAACTCTGTCAGGCTTGGTGCTGTGAACACTTCCCTGGGAACCCTGCTCCAGCATCCAACCACCCTCTGGGTGAAGAACCTATTTCTAATATCCAACCTAAAGCTCCCCGACACAACTTTTTGTAAAAAAACAAGAACAAACCAACAAGCAAAAATCGCAAACAGACAACAGCCATTTTAAAGAAGTTACCAACAGAAGCTGACAGTCAAATATACTGTGCATAAGCTGGCAACTGTTCTCAGCTCTGCCCTTGGATGGTAACATTTACACACTCGAAGCCAGCAATGGTCCTCCCTACAGAGCAGGGCCACACAGCGAATCCAGACTTGTCACTGCTGCAAGTCTCCTCATGCAGTTCACCTCCTCCCTCAGTTGAGTGACTTTGGGTATCTGAGGAAGCCCAAATACACAAAATAACAACACAATATTATGGAGCCTCAAAGACTGTTCACATATTTATCAAAATTTGGTTCACACATTTGCAAAAAAGGCATCCTCACTTCTGTCAGGCCAGTACAAATACTAATGCTGATTTTGTAGTCCCTGGTTTGGAAGTTGAAATGATGAATAAGCAGTTCCAGTATTTTAGAATTTTTGCAGACAAAAAGTAAAAGTTTTCTAGTGAAAATGCTGACATTAACTTGCTGCAAGCATTACCAATATCTTTAAATTTACACAACTAGAAAAAAAAAAAGAAAAATTTGCAGAATCAGTGTTGAGAGTATTACTATTCACGATAACGTAAGTGATGGATTTCTTTTCCCAAAGACCAGAAGATATTTCATAGACATTGAATACAGAAGAGAACACTCCACAGGTATTTAATCTAGTCTGTGGTATTAAAACATTCAAAGTGTTTAGAAGATATAACAATGACAACAACGTATAAAACTTTATTTCATAAAGACATTGATATTGAACAAACTACATATAAAGATTCTCTAGATATCTCAGTTAAAAACCTACATAGTTTTTGAAAGATATTACCATTACCACAAGTAACCAAGACAAAAAAGGCATGCAATGGTTTATGTTCCTATTTCAAATTAATTTAATAGTTTCAACTAATAATAATTAGAATTAGTAACACAATTTGTTGTTATTAACAACCAAAGAAATTTTCTATTGAACTTTTGTGACATTGTAGATTTGGCCCTTACAATAAGTAAATAAATGTATAGGAGAAAAAAAAATCTATAGTTTTAAGACTGCAAAAATTTAGAACCTGTGAACAGCTGACTTTTCAAAGAAAAGTCTGTTCCTGTGAGACAGTTAGGATTAACAGAACAAGTCCTTTCTCCTATTCTGTGATCTCCAAAACAGGAAAAAAAAAGGAAAATTTTTACCTATAATTCACAGAAAGGACAGAGACAGTTTATGTTTCAAAGAAGAGTCACAAATTTTTCTCAGTTGTTTTCAGATAAAACTTGGTGAGACTAGCAATTTCAACAATGTAGTTTAATATTTATCTATTTCTATCTACCATCCCAAGCACCATAGTCATCCTCCCCATGCCCTCCCTCAAGCATAGTAAGCTGCTACTCATCTTTTACAGAGCTGTTGGCTCTTTGTGATTTTGTCATGATCATCTCTGGATAATCTGAGCTCTCCTTCTGACATGCATTTTTAGAATTTCCTAGCATTTCTTCAAGAACAGATCATCCTAACTGATTCTGACTGAATACTATCTCCCACAGCAGTGAAGAGCTGAGGGAATTTACTTTGAGACACAGCCAAGAAACTACTCTTTTCAAAGCTTAAACACACTATCATCTCTGACTGATGTCTGATTGTAACAAGTCCTTCTCTGCAGACTTGTGTTAACACACTTGACCACGTTTGTTTTGCCAGTGAATCAGTATTACTCAAATCAGCATTCTCTACCCTTTGGGGACAAAGGGGAAGGAGCTGCTTTATTTACTATCCAGCTCTTCTGCCTCCTCAGAATATCGATATTAGATATTTGGATGGATATCTATCTGCTCTACTGAACAGGGAAATCAGCTGATATCTACTGATCTGGAGGACATTTACAGGGATTTAATTTTCTCACATATCTGCACAAACCAACTGACTGTTGTCACTGTTATCAGTAACTACAAACTTTATTAACCAGTATGTGGCCCTTCACATGAAAGAATAAATGCTGCCATTCTTTTTCTTCGTGAGATCATACAAACGTGCACAATTTATGTGGTAACATGTGTTGTTAACTCTGTTTAACCTGATGGTAGAAGAGATGAAAATGGACTTCACACACCCATACCTATGTCTGAATTTTTTTCCTACAGCAAAAGAATTAAGAATTGAATGGGATTATTTAAGCATAATCTGTACTGCCACTCAAGAATCAAGGTTGAAAAAGAGAAGAGTTGGTGCAAATTATATCAACATATTGTAATAAAGTTCTCTGGACATGTACTCTCTGCAGAGTTTTATTTTCTTTGCAGTTATTTTGTGAGAATTGTAAGATGAGAAAATCCTTGTTACAACCAATGTTTTACATCCCTTCTTCAGTCAGTATGAAAGCTGTCTTTTTAAGATACATGACAACAGACTGTGACTTTACCCTGGATGTCTTCCAGTGCCATATTCAGACTCTGAATTCGGTAGTTGAGGTGCAGCAGAAAAGCAGTTTCTTCCAGAAGGGTTAGATGCACAGAGAGGATTTGGCTCTTTCTCCTATGCTTAGGACAAATCTCATGATTACAGCACAGAAGATAATCACAAAGGCTGACACACTCGGATACAGTGGGTTTGCACAGGATTTTATTTTTTGTTGTATATACAACTGTTTTAGTCAATTCTTTGTGGTCATTAAAATGAAACCTTTTATTTCAAAACTGAGATACTCTTGAACACAAAATAAGAGCAAATAGACTGGAGGCTAACTCTGCCACTTCCCTGCCCTTCAGTTCCAATATCATGGGAAACGCTAAAAGAAGTCAGAGAAGGAAAGAGACAGTACTCTGCAGAGACTTGGGACACAGTTGTCTTCCCTTATCATAAGAACTCTGGACTAAAAGTCATCTAACTTTATGTGGCAATTAAAAAAATATATTTGGGGACAATTTTCAGTGTATTGGTTGCTCCTTCACAAATGCCAACAAGCAATTTAAGAAAAGACACTGCATACTAACTGGTTCACCAACATGAATCAATTTTCTCATGCAATGGGACTACTTGAGTGATCAGTGCTCCAAGAGACACCTGTCCAAAAGCCCTAAAGGCTTCCCTGCTGTTGAACTTCAAAAGCCTAACTAATCCTGGCTCTTTTTCTAGTCAGGAAACATTTACCCTTCTACCTCTATCTAGGAGACAGAGGAAAAGCATTAGGTCATGGAAGCATCAAAAGCTTCAGCAGGAAGTCCTTTGTTCCCCATCTTGCTTTCCAGCTCCTTATATCACATTGATTTACCCTCTTCTCTTCTCTGTAGAGGAGCTCAGGCCATACTTCCTCACCATGAAGTTACCAAGACTAGAGTGGCAAAGGCAAGCAAAACCAGACAGCTCATCCAGCCACATTCCTTTTTCCTCCTGCACTTTGCCCTCCCCAAGCAACAGACAAGATGCTCCGAACAAAATGAAAGCCACCAAGCCTTCTGCAGATGTCTCTGTTCCACCCACCAAAAGCACACACACTCAAAGCAGAGGACAAGGCCAGAGGTTTCACCTGATCTAGAAACTAGCTCTGGAGATATTCATCTTAATTAATTACATCCTGCTTTATAAAGCCAGCAGACAACATGACACATATGCTACACTGGTTTCAACAATGCTGGAGAAAACAAATTAGCTGACAAAGAGGAAAAAATTGCCTTTTCATCCTTTTTCCATTTGAAATTAATTGCAAAACATGTACCGGTGTGCTGTAAAAATGCTGAAGTCAAGATAAAAATTTGCACACGCAAGGACCCCCATGTATTTGATATATACTTCATACTATTTTATTTTTAAATAACAAAGATTTTTTTAAAATGAACCAGTTTACAGGCATTTTTGCTACATCAATATAAGCTACCCAGAAAGAGCATTTTTACCATTTCTGTTTTTCAAGCACAGAAGCTGAACAAAATAAAAGTGAAAAATCAACTGTCTAACACGGACTTGAGCCTACAGAGCCTGAACTTCACATCCAGGGGAATAATGAACTTGCAACCAAACATGGAACATTAAAAGGTCAATCAGACCCCAGTTCAAGGTGTTTATGTACAGGGTCACAGCATGACAGACACACAAACATTTCTGCAAACATCTCAGGTCATCAACCCAACATCTGTGGGACGAGCAAGCAGGAATACAGAAATACAGAACTGAAATACAGAATTTCTTCAAAGTAATACCCCTGAACAATAAGGTAAAAATTAATGGCACATTTAGAGAATGTTGAGTACTATTGTCTTTACTGATTATATTTCTTATTGCAATTGTCAACAACTTCTCAGGAAGATCATAAAATAACAAAAGTTTCAGGAGTGGGAATCAAACAACTGAAAAATTACAGATTTGTAAATAAGACCTGTCAAGCTTTCTAGCATACAGACTTTTCAACCCTACCCTCTAAATCTTCTGGCAAAGATGTAGTCCAAGAACAGAAGACTCTGGTCATGAACCCACAGAAAAAAAAAAATCAACCAAACAAAACCCACTAAAGAAATTGGCATTTCAGTATACTTTTTCCTGAGAAGGCCAAAGCACACAATACCTGCAAGCATAATGGTTTTTTTTAAAAAAAAAAAAAAACTACTTAAATGGGCTACCTGTCAGTGAAAGCAAGGGTTTCTAAAGACCCATGCATACCAAATACATCGAAAGACATACATGCTTTTCCTTATACTGATGTTTTCATAGAATGTTTTTGGAAGGGGTTACAAAGAACTCATGGCTGGCTAGGAGCAACACCATTACAACTGTAATTCACATGTAAAATAGAGGCCACGCTGAATAAAGATCAACAATTTAGAGCATTCTCCTGATATAGCACAACTCTCTTATACAGTATAAATATATATAGTATGCATGAGTTGTCTAGTTAGTCTCCTTCCAATGATTCAAGTGACCTGACCTAAGTCTTTCCTCTTCTGAAAAATGCACAATTGAGAAATGGTTGTTAATAAATGACGGCGAGGGGGAATGCTGAACATGAAGATTTAGTGCTTTCCATATGTCATTCATACTAAACTGCCTTTTTATGAAAGTGGACTTGTCTACACTGAGAACTCTAGAGTCACATTACAGCTCTCTGCATAGAGACCCTCAGAGGTTTGATTTCAAAAGCTGGACATTGTACTGTGTATTCCCTGCTGACAAGAAGTCATCCAGAGCCTATTACATCACTCTTCAAAGAGTGGTAAAGCCAATGCAGGAAAACCCCCCTAAAGTGATCTGATAAATGATTTTTTTAGTTAGTTTGGCACCAGTGTGTCTGGTATCTAATACTTCTGATACACAGCCTACCAAGTACATGGTATTAGATTCCTGCTATTTTGTGTCAACAAGAAATGTATGCTGTGACACAAGCCTTTGTAATAAAGTCTGGGAGGAGAGAAAAGTCAGAGGGGAACACAATACATTCCCCAAATAAGTAAGGAAATCACTGAATTGTGCTAGGATTGTGTATTGCTAACAGGTTGCCATTAGGAACAAAAACTTACAATTCAGACTAACTCCAAGCATATCACATTGCACTAATATTTCTTAGTTTTCAAACGCAATTTACTATTGGGCAGCCCCCCCAGACCAAGGTATCAAAAGATCTTTTTCTTCTCTTACAACATGTTTCATGTAACCTTAATGAATATCCACTATCAAGACTACGAATGAAGAAGGGAAGCAAAGGAAGGACAATAATCCAGAAAGTAACCTATTTCAAAGAATCATCACAGAGTAAATCAAGTCAGACAGGATCCCAGGAGGTCTCTAGTCATCTCCCTTGCTCAAACCAGGGTCAGCCATGAGATCACATCAGGTTCCTCAAGGCTTTTTTTGGGCAGATGTGCTATTCTCCTGGTAATGCAGCCCAGGACAGCATTTGCTGTCTGCTTCAAGGGTACACTGCTAGCTTGTGGGCCAGCTTGTCTATCAAGACCTCTGGACAGATTCTGATGAAAACTCAGGGAAAGAAGGCTCTGAGGACTTGGTCTGCCTGAGGACTTCTTATCTGTGTCCACTGTCACTGAATCTGTCCTGCTCAGCAACAGGTCAGCATTTTCCTTGTTTATTGTTTTACTGCTCATGCAGTAAACAAGGCAGAAGCTTGCCTTGTTGTCCTTGATGTCCCTTTCCACTTTCAGCTCCAGGGGAGCTTTGGCTTTCCTAACACAATCACTTGTGTGTCTGTGCAACAATTCTGAATCCCTCCTTTGCAGCCTGTCCCTGCTCCCACCTCCTCAGTACTGCCCATTCAAACTGAAGCTCACTTGTGATCTATCTACTTTTTCCTTTCAAGAACAGGTTGAAACATTTTCATGGTGGAAAGATGGGGGGAGAATATCAGCCTTAAGGATATGCCAGGTCACTTGAGATCCCCTCATAATCTTGAGCTCCGTCATTTCGTGGTTGCTGCAGTCACTGATTACACCACCAAAGAGTTTCTCCTTGTTCATGAGCTACAGATCATGAAATATTACCCCTAGCTGGTAAATTAGTATCTGTGTTAACAACAACAACAAAAGAAGTAATTCTAAGTCTACTTCAATATCAGTTTTAGAATTTTAAGGTATTAAGTCTTGTGTAAGTGATGGATTTCGTGAAAAATGAATTTAAGCTGCCTCTAGACTTTAAAGTTTCTCAGTATTCGAGTGATTTGATTTACCTCCTTTTCTTAGTCATAAACTTGGGACCATAAGAATTCAGATACAGAGCTGCGCTTGATAGCAGTGGTCACTGTATCCAGACTTACAGCAGTAATGAGCCTTTCAATGTCTGGAGATTAGTCCAACTATTAAAAAGATACTGTAATATGAACTTCCAGGCTAAGAAATAGTTTGATATTGAAGCTTATGGTAAAGCACAGGAAAATAAAGACTGAGCTGAAAAATACTATCATCGGTATTTCAGCTCTTTTTACTTAGTTTATCTAAAGCAACCAGATGCGTGCAATAAATAAAAATGCCTACTTTGCAGCATTCCAGTGAATATTAGAAAAATACACACTTGAGTACACAAGTTAAATAGTGGCAGAGGGAATCCTCTGTCTGAATTTGTATATACAGTAGTTTTGTAGGTCATGCTAACCCCCAAAGAACAAACATAAAAAGTGCTCAATTATTCTTTCTAATAAATAGTACTTTTGAATGAGGAAGGCTGAAGGAGAATATTTCCTTCACAGTTAAAGCACTCTATAACTAGTTTACTATCAGCAGAAGGTTTTCGCCCACCCCCACCTCTAGACAGCATTGTTTTTTTGTGTGATGGAAAGCAACCAGCCCAATCTAAGTGTCAGGTAGAAGGAGTAACATCAGTCTTTTTCAGTGGTGTCATCCTTGATACTTTTTTTTGGATAAGGCTTCCATTTAACATATTCAGCTGTATCTGATGTAGATGACTGTCTGCTAGCAAGAAGACAGATGACCCCTCTATATTATCCAGTTCTGGAGCTACATTGATTTTGCAATTCCACCTTTTCACTGTTTCAGTTCAGCCTGGCATTTTTGTCAGCACTGCCAGTTATTTCTCATTCTCTTTCTGTGAAGAATCCCCATCTATCATCCCACTGGATGAAAGCCACAATGGGATTTGCTCATTTACAATAAACACAGTAGTCATATACGGAGCCTGGTGTCCTATCGAAGCAAAGCTTATGTAAACATACCGAGCTGAGTACCTGTCCATCCATCAGCTGAGCCCTAATTACTTTGGACTCATAATAGCTCAGAGTTGATACACAGCTACCAGCCTCAAAGATCTTCAGTACTTACATTTTTCTCACTTAACAGAGATAAGGACTGCAAGTAAGCCCATATATTAAACTTGTTCCCCTTTGGAGAAATTAAGTCACGTCTGTCTGATTCTCCTTGGAAGTTGGTCAGGGATATCACACATAGGATCTCAAGGTTTCAGCAGTTTGAGGAGGCAGAAGGGAGGTGTGGGATAGACAATGCAATGCCAGTAGAAAAGAGACTTCACTGTTTCTTCTGTCTTCAGATGAACACATTGAATTGGGAATATATGTTAAATAGTATATTCTAACCAACATGATCAAGATGCACAGTGGCATGCCCTGAGTTGTAACTTCTGGGAAAGACTGCCCTTGATAAATATAATGGGAAAATTTCTGTAAGAGAGCTCTATGGAAAAGGGAAGTGATATTTATTTATCATATCTCCAAGTTGACTCTATCTGATCCATCTTCTCAATGATTTCATTCATCGACACTCCAGCAATCTCAGACATGGAAATACCAAAGCCTACGTGCCCAAATGGTCTGGCTGCATCCCTTGTGCCCAACACTGATTTGAATGTATCATCCTGTATTATCATTCTCATGTAAACAGTTGAGGTCAACACCTGTTATGGCACTGTCCCTTGCTTCAAAGTGTTGCTTACTTCAGCCCTCATAAATCTTAGGACAGGTCGTCGTTTGCTGGCCATTTCTCCTTGTTTGTTTGAAATATGTTTGCTTTTCCCTCATGAGCTAACAGGAAAAAGAAAACCTTGTTGTCATCATCCTACGGCCAGAAGAAGACACGGTGTTCTGAGTAGTCATCGACGCTGAGGTCTGAGCAGAGTATTCTGAGCATTCTGGTCTCAATATAAACTGTATGTTCTTCAATTTTACTACTAGGAATTGTGTCTTGGGAGTACTATCCTCAAACAGTCTGCTCTTATCAAGACAGGCTGAGCTTACAGTCCTTATCCTGCTCTTTCTTTCGGTGCTATCACAGAAATACAAACACATAGACACGGTACTTCCATTGGTGCTTCATTTATAATCTTCATAAATTATACTAAATTCAAAGTATTAAGACTGAAATGTACTATTTTCCTTTCAAGTTCATGTAACTGTTACAAGTAATCAAGACTTGCCGCTTTTAAAACCAGCATTTGTTCCATTCATATTATTTTGAGGGTGTGAATAACACTGTAGGTGAGCAAGGCTTAACTTTGGTTTCTTTGTAAAATCTCAGAACCAGAACCAGCCTCTTTACTCTCTTCTAAACACCAGCCAAAGAATTACAAAATCTCCTTCCATATCTAGAAGCATTCAAGGCCAGGTGAGATGAAGTTTTGAGAAACCTGTGTACTGGAAGGTGTCCCTGCCCATGGCTGTGGGTTGGAACTAGATGATCTTTAAGGTCCCTTCCAGCCCAAATCATTTTATGATCTTATTATATGATCCAAAATGCATCAGGTACCTGCATTTACATTATTACCTGTAGTTCCAAGATGAAACTCCTCCATGCTTACTAGATCTGCAGGTACCTTTTCTGTGCCTAGTAAAAGTAATAATCCTCCCACTGTCATTCTTAATGAAATACAGAACTACTAAAACTAATTTCACTTTAGTCTTTACCTTGTACTGGTACTTTAACGTGTGATGATCAGTACACTTGAAAAGACTCACAGTAATGGTTAAGACACAAAACCCTCCCAGCATTTACAGAACACATTGTTTCCATGTTTGTTGTGTATTGTTTGGAATTGCCTTTAGAACTTGCACCTAGGCCCTGAAAAGCTGATTAGTTCAATTAAGCTAATTAAAAAAAAAAGTATATCTCAACCTTCACTTGACATTAACAAAAGTGTTTACATGGCACAGTTCCTGGCTTCCAAGCCAGCAGAGCCTCTGCAACACAACTGATTAATTAAACAGTGCTGAGAAGTTAACACTGAAGGTTACTGATTAATTGTATGTTAGAGCTGTCTAATCAAGTACCCAAGGCAATAAACAAATACAAAGATAAATTATACAGTGATTAACACCATTATTTATAGTTTTATTTTTAACTGGTTGCTTGCCATACAGCAAACTTTAACCTGAATAAACACTGGGGAGGGTAATCAGGATCACTTACTGTATTACCCAAATGGCTATTATGGCTGTTTTCCCTTGAAGTGAAACATATTACTATAAATCCTACTTCATGTATGGTCATCACATAGACATATATGCTGAATGAGCAGCCATACCACATTCATTTATCATGTATTTTTGAGTACTATTGGTTGCTAATGCATGTCTGCAAGGGCTTTAATTCAGCATTGCAAACAGCTGTTAGCCATCATTAAGAGAAAGCAAGCAATCTACTCTAAATACTACAGCCTTATTGAAGATTTAGACTCAGATGACCAACAGCTCCTCCTCTAATTCACAAGCTCCTCTATCTAACAGAAAATTTCTCATTTCAGAGATTTTTGTTTCAATGTATGAATTTCCAATCCCAAACTGTAATAGTTCTTCACCTAACTGCTATTTCAATGGCCTTCTCTAAATCCATCAGGTAACTCATTTCTTCATATCATGAGATGAATACTAAAATGTGTCCTCACTCTTTAGTTCCTGTGTTATCCATATATACCACAAAAGAATATTTTTCCTTGCAAGCACTGGGGCAAGCTTATGTACTATTACATAGATCTTTTGAAGGAAAAGCTTCAAGAAGGGCTCTGAAAGAAGGAAACTCTGGAATAATTCTTTTTTTTTTCCCCCAAGTCACTGAAAACAACCTTGCCCTCCTGTAGAAATGTAATCAGTTCTCCCAGATTTGCCAAGCCTGTCTGATTCATACCAAGAGGTCAATGAAAAGCCTCTGCCCCATTTGTGTTCATCATTCACTTGTCTTGTCCTCCTCTGAAGAAAAAAAAAGAAAAAAAAAGAAAAAAAGAAAAAAAGAAAAGAAAAAAAGAAAAAAAGAAAAAAAGAAAAGAAAAAAAGAAAAGAAAAAAAGAAAAGAAAAAAAGAAAAGAAAAAAAGAAAAGAAAAAAAGAAAAGAAAAAAAGAAAAGAAAAAAAGAAAAGAAAAAAGAAAAGAAAAAAAGAAAAGAAAAAAAGAAAAGAAAAAAGAAAAGAAAAAAGAAAAGAAAAAAGAAAAGAAAAAAGAAAAGAAAAAAAGAAAAGAAAAAAGAAAAGAAAAAAGAAAAGAAAAAAGAAAAGAAAAAAGAAAAGAAAAAAGAAAAGAAAAAAAAGGAAAAGAAAAAGGAAAAGAAAAAGGAAAAGAAAAAGGAAAAGAAAAAGGAAAAGAAAAAGGAAAAGAAAAAGGAAAAGAAAAAGGAAAAGAAAAAAAAGAAAAGAAAAAAAGGTAAAAATTACTGAGAAAGTCAACACCTGGTACTTTCCCCAGAATTTCCACTGCGCCATGCAGAGTTTTATTAGTCACTTTAATAAGCAAAGCCCTTTGTTAGTCTGCTCTCAGTATAGTCAGTACAATAGTTGAAGTACAAATATTTATTCTTGTCCTGTACTTCCCTTTTGTTATAAGCCACTGTATACCTATTCAAAATGACCACAATCAATCTGCCATCAAACTGCTTCTCAACTATGAAGGCAAGGGTTCAGACTTTCCTTCTGTACCTAAACAGCCCCATTTCCCATCTATACTAGACTAGTTTTAAAGGACTTCCTGCGACAGGACTGATTTCAGACAAGAAGCTCAAGCACATTGTGGCAGCTAATCCTGTGCCCTCTAATTACATATATTCTACTGCTTGCAACAAGATCCACAGCTAACCATGAACTCCCCTTTTTCTGTTGAGTTGGTGTGCATGAGATCTAACAGCTCCAGAACGCTCATCTTCCCCCACTCTCAGGTAACTACTCTTTGAAGCTGCTCAGGGGGGCTGAAAATATTAACAGCCTCAGGAGTGTATCAGCACGAAATAAAAGAGAAGGTCAAAGGCTGATTGATGTCACCACTGAATATTGTAATAAAATATTAAGATTCAGACAATTTACATTGATAAAAGTCACGATTTTCATACGAGTGCCATTGTCTATTTTTCCATGTTAAAATTACCGTTAGAATTTCTCTTCACCCTTTTTTTCTTTGAAATCTGGTTGCAATTACAATCAATCAAGAGCAAACAAACCCATCCCTTAACTCCTGAATTATGGATTCTGTGACATCAGTGTAAATTATACATTCAAAAATCTGCCTTTCCTTGTTTCCAAAAGTGGTTAAT
Organism: Manacus vitellinus; assembly: GCF_001715985.3. Classification (NCBI taxonomy): domain Eukaryota; kingdom Metazoa; phylum Chordata; class Aves; order Passeriformes; family Pipridae; genus Manacus; species Manacus vitellinus. Next base: position 950,038 of record NW_021940122.1, read on the forward strand.
TATATAACATTTGAGAACTGTCTTCTGGAAGGCTAATTTTCATAAGAATAAAAGTGCAATAGTTTGTTTCCTTTAGAAAACAATTTCCGACCAGCAAAAAGAACAGCGGTAACGTTTTAAGAATACTGAGCTTCATTCATGTATTTACCAGCCTTGCAAAGATCAGCATCATGCTGGTGAACCAACAACTTTTCTCCAACTGTGTACTCTCAAACCCACTGTTCGACCCACGTGAGCACAGATCTCTTCAGCACCCTGGGTTTCCAAGTGCTACATGAGCGTGTGTGTCCTCCCATGAAATTCTAGATCAAGCTTGAATCTGGAACACCTGTTCTACACATGCCAATATTTACATGCAACATGCTAAAGCAGGTATTGGACCTTCAATAACTGTTACCTCTTGCAGAAAGAAAACATTTAAATTGACCAAAAAGGCAGGTAACAGCTGCTTGTGAAAGGTGTTGAGTGGCCCTCACTCTTACAACAGAAATATTTCAGTCCTCAGTCATTAAAAACAGATTATTAAAAAAAATAAATTAGTACGTTATAAAAATAAATCTCACTGTATGTTTGCTTCAAGTCCAAATGCAGAGGTTATATGTTTTTTTTCCTTATTTTTCTCAGAGATTGGTATTTAGTCTCTACTACTAGTAGTATAGTGGCTATTGCCGTACTGCAAATTTAACTGGTTGTCCTAATTTTGATGCAGAAAAGTAAGCTAATTTAATAGTAACCAAACACATTTATTTATTCCTTTAATCATATAGCAATTTTTATTCCAGTTCATCGTTTATTATCTTCCAGATTTCTGTGGCTAATAAGACTCTCTACCTTCTTCTCCCATCTCTTCCATGACGCTGTGTTGCAACACCACAAATCTTACATGTAGCTTTCCACCTACTTTGTCATAGAGTATTTCTAAAACCTAAAAGTATCTGGGCTTCAGGTAACCATTCAAACTGCTCACACAACCAAGGGTCTTCAAAGAGCCTGTATTAGTATGCCCTATAGCTGAAAGAAGTTGTCATAATATACATGCCAAAACAACAGTATCTCAAAGCAGCCAGGTAAGAGTTAGCGTCAGCAAATAATACCCAGGTACTGCTGAAGCACAGATGTGCAGTCAGGAGACTAAGTTAAGAACAGTTTTTTCCTCTGTCAGTACAACCCTGGAAAATGTGTCAGATAGCAGTCATTTGTATTTCAAATGCCCGGTGACGCTCTGTGGTTTCAAAGCACATTTTAAGGGCTTGTTTCCTACGGGCAACTGCACTCCCAGAAAAATACGGTGAAACAACTGAATGAGTGCATTTGATATGGACAACTGTAAACCTCCATGTATTTTTCCCATTCTGGGGTAGAGAACACCTCTCACTTTGAGCTAAACTGTTCATCTGACTTGCCCTAAGTTTCCCCAGCAAACCTGTCTGGATAAGACTTTAACAAGAAACAAGTTCTGTGCACGTTTTATGATGCATGAGATGGAGAGCTGTGCAGTAAGTGTTAAGCTGCTATGCACTGAATGTCTGAAAAGTTTATTATCCCTGTAGCACATAATCAGGAAAAAAAAAAGTAGGTAAAATAATCCCCTGCTTAGGGGTTTGTACTAAGAAGATGGCAATGGTATTTAAGAACCAACACAAGGCACAAAGCATAAGTAATCTCAACAATCTTAACAATACGCACAGACTCTTCACAATCCTCACGTGAGGAACAGCAATGAAGCTGTCACTGTTCTTCAACAAAGCCATACCTTCTTAACAGTCTCCAGTGGCAAAGCCCAAATAGTACATCCGAGAAACATTAACGATGACATTCACATGGATCAGAAGGCAGAACTTTGTGGAAGACTGTTTATGCTAAAGTACTTAAGTTTTGACGTTTCCATGTTGAAATTTCAAAAGAGCATATCTGTGGGAGTTTTTTGATAAATTGTGTATCATAAAGAGAACAGAGTCATTAAGAAAAAGGTACAGGTGAGCTCAAGATTTCTGTTTTTCCTTAACCAAAAATGACCCGAAACATAAAATTATTGAATTTCAGTGTATTGTAACCTGGCACTACCCCCATAACCTTTCTACTGCAACAAATGATCAAATTATATGTCTTCCTATGAAATTCAGTTAAAAACTCCTTTGAACGCAAAATTATCCTTAATACAGTTATCTTTACTGTACCATTGCTAAATTTCATCAGTGCAAGTGTTTGAGTGCTCTAATTAAAGGTTTACAGGATGAATGCCTCAGAAAGTAACTATCGACTCCATAAAGATGATCAGGACAATTACTCTTGGGCAAAAGTGTTTAACACAATGTCAAAACCATACACCATTTGCATATTTAAGCACAGTTTCTTTGTTGCCTACAACTGTCTTCTGTCCAAGCAGTGAGATCACTTCAGGGAAAACACATAAGTCTTCTAGCTTTTTTATTCCCCTCCCCTTCTTCTAATGCTGGTGCCAGACTCCCACTACAAGTCAGAAGGCATTTGCAAAAGAACTTGTAAACAAGAGTTGCACAAAAATCCAAACAACATGGCATCTTCTGCAATGGAGGATTGAAATCATAACAAAAATCCTGCTACTGCCGATAGAATTTGCTATGTTTTCAACTTTGAACTAAATATTAATGAGCGAGAAACTTCCGTTGCTCAAGGAAACCTTTGCAAACCTCCTAAGTGCTCTGGGTACAAGGCATGTTTGTGAGTAAATTTTGCTGTTTACATCATTGGAAATTTCAACTTCGTCTTGTATTTTCCTTTTCTTTTTTTCTATTGACAGGACTGTATACTGATGGGTTTGTATGAACCAAAAAAAAAAAAACAAACAAAAAAAAGTACTCAACACCAATGCCACCATTGCAAACACACAACTTGTATTCAAATGTCTACACTGGCGAGCAAAGTAGGGCAGGGCCACAGGCTCCCACGCCTATGAGCTGTTTGGCAGTTCCACATGTGCTCCAGCACAACATGGCCATGCTGAGGCAAATTCAGGCACAGCTACACCAGTCAGACTTTGCTCCTAGCAGGGTGCATGGCTGATGGATGGTACACCATGCTCTACCACCTGCCCTTTTCCTTGGCTGGTATGGATGCAGATACGCAAGGGAGTGAAGTGAGACTAGATATTACTGCAACAACCTAATGGAGACAGAGGGGAAAAGCAGAAAGACACAATAGAAGGAAACAACACAACCCTCAGAGAAGGAGGTGAAAAAGAAAGATGAGAAAATGCTGGATAACAGAGCCCTAACATTTAGTCTTCAAGATTAAAGATCATTAAAAGCCTCCCCCCTCTTCCCCACGTCTCCACATTAATGCTTTAATCCAGTTTTCAGGAAAAAAAGAGAAGAAAATAATCTTACACACTTTTACTAATAGTAGTGTGATCCCTCCCGGTCTTTGAGTTTTTAAATGGAAAAATAAGTGTTATCCAATTTGAGAATTCTACCACAGCAACACTCTAATTTCATGTGAATAAGAAATGGCTCCAGTTCTCATTAGTTCTGACTTAGGATGGGAGGAGTTAATAAAGAAAAAAAAAACAAGCTGTGAATTGTAGATGCATGGAACTAATTTTTTTTGGTAGTAAACCATAAACTAAACCTGCATATTTTCTTTGCAATTTAAATTGCTGCTTCATAAGTACAACAGTGAACATCTTAGCAGGACCACTTTATCTTTTGTGTATTCCCATAAACAGGGCTTACTGAACTTCTAGACTTGCCATAAATTATTATGGAGCAGATTTACATGCTTAAGAGACTTTTTTCCTCCCCAATTGCTACAGACATGATAATAATTGTACTTCACTTTTCAGTACATGACATTTTTATGTTTCTTTTATAACATAACTTAAAAAAAAATTAAAAGGAAAGACTAAATATTTCACTGGGCTGAGATGGAAAACTTTTAAGTTTCAAAGGAGCTAAGTAACCCAAAAATGTAATCTATGACCCCACATTTCTAGAATTATACAAAATTGCCAGCATGTTCCAACACTCAGTTCATGTATTACTGCCTTTACATGTTTAACACTTCCCGTTAAATGTTACGTTGCTTGAGTGCTTCTCTTTGTAGTTCTACTAATTACTGTACAGTTTTTAACGAGGGAATCACAGAAAACTGATTCACAGTTTTATCAAACAGTAAGAACTCTCAGGCCTACTTTAATTTGAATCATACAGGAAAAAACCCCCAGGTCTTATTACCAGTCTGCCTTTCTTAATAAACTATGCACTTTCATATACTTGTGATTAGCCAATTGCTATCACACACAGAATTATAGCAACGAAACACAGACATCTGAAAGTTCCAAAGTAGGAAAGTTCCCTGCCAGTGCTTGGACTAGCCCGTGCAATTATGCAATAATTCTAATTTCAGACATTACACAGAAAAGAACTCAGAATCCGTTCAGAGCAGTAACATGAAATATATTTAAAGTTTTATCATGCTAACTTACATGAATTCAACCATCAAGAAGCTCACAAGAATTTCCAGAGAACGTTTTGCATCACAGAACATACTGATAAATAGGAATTTTAGTTTTGCTCAGTTCATAAGATTATATTAAACAAATGGCTTAGCCATTTAGAGTTCTCTGCCAGGTTTCTTCTGAAGTCAAGTAAAGTTGAATGACATTTCACTATGGTTACCATCAAAAAGAAAAGATCTATTGTTAGAAACACACAACCCCTTCAAATAGATGGTTATTCACAGACATTTGTAGCTACAGTATAAAATCAGAGTTCCTTTTCAGAAAGTCAGACCCAGTTTAAATGGTGGTTTTGCTTCTGGTTTTGTTTGCATGGAAGGCTCTTAACATGTAGCAGGATAGTTTAAATCATAGATTTATTTACAGCTTACAAAATTAATTAAAAAACACTTGAGATAGGAAAATTAAGAGAGAGCAAGAGCAGCACTTATTGTTTTGGAAGCCCAGCAACAGTTTGAGAGTTTGCTTCCCTATTTTTGTGCTACAAGTGACATCCTTCACTATGCATATTTGCTCCAGCCCATTTGACTTGGGCCAATAGGGGACACAAAAGCTGTCACGTTTTTGTGCCAGAAAAGCCGTTTCTAAGTAAGAGAAAGTGTTTCCTCTCTTGGTCTCTGCTACACAATTTCCCAGATTCAAGACACACTCATGTTCAGAGAGGAAAAAAAAGTTCCCATCATTTACTGCTACCCTGCCCTTCAGAAGGGCTGATCACTCCTGCAGTCACTATCAGCTGCACAGACACACTCTGCAGGGTAGGTAACAACACTGACTACTAAATGAAGACTGATGACATTCTGAGGGTAACATTTCCAAGAAAAGTTTCCCTAATCAAATTAGGCATTGTGCACATAGATGAGATTTTATTTTTAATCACTCATGCCTGTTTGCATTCTGCAGCCCATATTTTTTTTTTGCACAGCCTCAGACAAGTGAAGCCACTTGTAGTTACTGTAGTTACTAGAAGAATAGTGACATGAAGCATGATAAGTCACAAATATTCTTCAAGGTTGTCAGGAGCCACAATTTCCATTATTTCTCTACCCTTTAAAAAAAAAAAAAAAAAGACAAAACCAAACCAAAAAACAACAACCCAGAACTGTTTTGGCTTTCAGCACATTCTGTCCAAGAAAGCTCTTTAAATAGTGTCAATCTCAGTTTCATTTGTTAATATTGTGTATATATGTGCTAAGAAAAATACTGGAAATAATGGCAAAAATAACTAGAAACAGACTGATGTTTCACTGGTGTGTAGTTAAAACAAAAAAACCAACCCCTTAATGATAAGCAAAGCTGTTTATTTCTTAAACAAGAAGCTTAAGTGACAAAAGCCAGAACTCCTTGTCTTTGACCAAAGTTATAGCTCATGCCTAGGGGAATTCCCCTGCAAGAACACACAAAGATGCACCCTCAAACTTAAAACACACAAGGAACTGCTGAGATACACAAATACCTCCTTGTTAGCCAGATGTTATGTGCCTTTTTTATCTCCTGATAATTTTAAAGTCATTCACCAGGTAGAAGTGGCCAATGCAATCCCTGCTCAGTCCGATACAGATGTCAAGGGATCAGACCACATGTCTGTCAGAAAGCTGTCACCAGATGCCTGTAATCTTCTCCTCCCTCAGGATTTTTCACTGACCTAACTTTTAAGGCTTCAAGTACTTTCATTCATAGCACACAGTATACTTGTTACATTTGCACACCAATGTCCATTTCCTCTATTCAAAAAAAAATATATATTACTTTTACAGTAAAAAAGGAGAAACTGTCTTTTGAGAAAAAGAAATACATTTCACTGGTTTGGTCACTGGTCAGAAAACATCCATTCAGATTTCACCCCACTAACATTTAAGATGGTACTAGAGAATTCAAAATGCATTTATAACCTAAGCACACGCCATTTTCAGAAAGCTGTAAAATTTAACCTTTGTAGAATAGGAATAGTGCTTCAAAATAGCTTTTAAAAAGGCTATTAAAACTTCACACTTTGGATAAAAAACAGTCTAATGCTCTGGATCTTGACATCGCCTTTATACAATCTATTTCTTCCTGCTACTCAACCGTGTGCAAAAAAACCCCACCTAAATTCTAAAGATTACATCTTTGGACTTTCAAAAAGTAATCTAAGCAACTCCTGAATTTGAAGCCTGAAAAAAATAAAAAGAGAAAAAAATCCTCAGCAGTAAGAAAATAATTTTATCTAATTTCTCCCTTCTTTGCTCACTAATAGGGATGGAGGTCAAGTAATTAAGAATTAAGTGGGGCTTCTAATTTTATGAAAAGGTTTTTCTGCAACTTTCAGGTGGCAGAGAAAGAAATATCCTCACATTCCTTCATCAGTTTGTAACGGCATCCACAAATTAGTATTTGCATACCCACTGACAAGTGATGAAAAAAATTAATTGAACAGGTATTTCTTCTGATACAACTGTGGGTTAAACTTCCAAAAGCTCTTTGTTTATAAAGCACAGCCAAGACAATTAACTGACACTGAAACAACAGATCAGAAAACCACAGCAATCTGTTAATCTAATACTGACTACAATAAACTCTTCATTTTTTAGGTCAAAACGTGTTTCTTTATAGGAACACACAGGGTCCTTCAGCTCTCCCAGGGGCAAAAAAGCCTCCACATTGTATTGTCAGTGTAGTAAGCAAGGGATCACCCTTTTCTCTTCATAGAGAAAAGCAAGGAAGTTTAAATTAAAAAAAAAAAAAATCAAGGCATAGGGCTCATGTCTCCAAGGATCTTTCCTTCCAGCAGAAATCTCTTTTCTCATGTCAGATTCATGCAAGCGTGCTGCACATCACAGCCATAATCCACAATTCAGAAACAAGAACAGTATGTGTTTTGGCACAAACAAAGGGTTTGAAAGAGAGGAGCTGTGGCTGGACAGTAACTGTCTCATGCTTTGATAATTTTTCATGCAGAAGTAAACACTCCCCCAATCAAATTTGCTGGTTTTGCTAAATGAGAGAAGAAAAAAACACATGCACACACACAAATCAAACAAAAATCCAAACAAAAACCAACCAATCAATCAACAAACAAACAACACCAAACCTACCCCCCCCAAAAAAAATACACCAAAACCCCCAAAACACTACCCACCAATTTTTTTACATGCACATTACAAAGAATACCAACCACAAAATAGGTACAAACATGCACTTTTATTTCTCCCTCAGCTCTTGGGGGTGTTTCAGACACTCAGGTTCAGCTTCTTTGGCTGAGTTGCAACAGTGCCAGCACATCACAGTAGCAAGCCCAGCTGTGAGACCAGAAAAATCACAAAAAGCCATGACCCTCTCAGTCTTTCTTGTTGACGTGCTTCTCCTCTAAGAAAATTATTTCTTTTGGGGGTTGAGATACTTCCTAGGAGTTGACACGTGCAGGCTCCACTTCTGCCGCAGCGAACACTTATGAATATATATGGGATGGCTGTACAGATCTTCCTCCCTATTCTGCAAGTTGGGTACTGGCCAAGGGGATTTAGATTCACGTCTCCAGCTCCTCAGAACATCACACCATGGCAAACAGCAATCGCCCTAATTCTGAGCTGAGCATCTTCAGCTGCTTTGTGAAGTCACTTATTTTGTATTTGTTCACATTTTATGTTTCATTTCTAGTACATTAGTTTTCATTTTCATGAAAGATTCAAGATTTTTTTTTCAGTTTCTGGGTTAGACAGCTGAAGTCCAAAGTCTTCATCCACCCAGATGCCAAATAGATATATTCCTTTTAGCAGGCTAGTCTCTAACCCGATTTTGTTACATATGCTTTCTGCCAGTTTTATTTGATCACTTTATCCGTCCTTTCATTCCACGTTACTCCCACTAAAGGTGGGAGTGGGAGAAAGGCAGCAAGACATGCCATTTATTCTTGTAACAGTCTCTTCCCACACAACCATAACATCACAATTAATAATCTCGCTATTTGAGTAGGACTTCTCAAAAAATTCTTGCAATCTTATTAAACGTAAAGGATGTCAAAGATGCCCAGTTTTATCCCTTCACATTTTAAGCTTCATTTCAGAGATTTTTTTTTAAATGATCAGAGGGCTGAAGCACCTCTCCAATGAAGACAGTCTGAGAGAGCTGGATTTGTCCACCCTGGAGAAGAGAAGGTTGCAGGGAGATCTTATTGGGGCCTTCCAGTACCCAAAAGGGGCTGGAAGAGAGCTGGAGAGGGACTTTTTACAAGGGTATATAGTGACAGAACAAAGGGGAGGTTTAGGTTCTTTACTGTGAGGGTGGTGAGACATGAAACAGATTGCCCAGAGAAGTTGTGGATGCCCCATCCCTGGAAGTGTTCAAGGCCAGGTTGGAAAGGGGCTTTGAGCAACCTGGTCTAGTGAAAGGTGTCCCTGGTCTAGTGAAAGGTCCCCTGCCCACCCATGGCAGGGGCGTTCTGACTAGATGATCCGTAAGGTTCCTTCCATCATTCTATGATTTTATAATTTGAACATGATTTTGGAAGTTTAGCACATTAACGTTACACTTATTTTACAGCTAGATGTAATTTCAGCATATATCTCACCTTCCCATTGTCTCTTGAAGATTTACTGCAGCATAAGAAAAAAACACCTTTACTGAATTTATCAGCTAGCCCTAAAAACTAAAAAATCATACAAGTTCATGTTATTGCTTAATATCTGAATGTAAAATATAGAGATTTGAGAATTTTTTCCCGAAAGCCTAATATGGTATTTTTGGAAAAACAAAACCATCAACCCCACTGTATAATTTTTACTCATGAAGAGTGTTATTTACGACTTCCCAGTAAAGTCAATGTAGCAAATTTCAAAATATTTTTATATTTTTCAGATTTGTCTTCACATTTATCTCTATTCTTTGAAAAAAAGAAAAACACACCAAGCCAACAAAAAACCATAACTGGATAAACAAGCTAAAGTAAACCAGTTTTTGCACTTTAGGACTGCACATTCTGTGCTTTAAGACAAATACTAAATGCATAGGCTATTGCAGGAAACTCCTTCATAACCAAGGAGGATGAGAATTTCAGCAGGACCAGTAATCACTGGTTGCCTTCTCTTTTATCATCTCACCACCAATTTCCTTCTGCTGTGGAGAAATGAATACAAAAGCAAGACATTCTACTTATCTTGGTTCATCTTCCATATTGCTATGCTTTATGAAAAAACAAGAGTTTTGATTGCTAACTCCAAAGTCGAACCCTAAACTCCAAAGCAGTAAGCCTTAAAACCCTGTTACAGTATTGTTTGGGGTTGGGCTGTTTGCCTGTGTTGTTTATTTCTTGAGGTTTTGTGATTTGGTTTTTATTTTTGAGGAAATTCAAAAAAGAAATAACTTCCTCTGTAATTTATTATGTCACTAAAACAGCCAGGGGCAGCTAATGTTTAGTAGAAATAATATATGAGAAACACTTTGCCGTAATTTATAGGCAAACCTAAAGCTAGCATGAGTCTCATTACAATGTTGTTTCTGGAAGTTAAGTCCAGCTGTGTGTCACTTCAAAGAATTATGCATATTCTCTATTTAAGTCTATTAGGGGACAGGGTATTTTCTCCCCTTTCTTTTCATTTTATCACTGCATTTACACTAACTGTATGGGTAGGGGCAAGAAATGATGCATGTTAAAAAAAGAAAACCATTAATTCTGATTTCGTAATTACAGGGGAGTAGATCTTGGCTGTTTGGAACCAGCTCTTCATGTTGGTTCACATGTGCATAAAGTGAGCAACCTTTCTTCCAGCTAAGTGAGAAATAGCAGGGCATTGCTTTACTGGCATTCAGAAAAAACAACCGCTTGGTTTCAGCAGCACTAAGAACAAAATAATTGATGAATATACAGGGTGTCAGAGCAAACACAAAAAAGAGGAGGCAGACTCTCGGGAGCCAGGCATCCTTCAGTTCAGCCTCTTTTCTACAAGTCATGCAGCCACCCCATCTCTTATCAGGACTTCACTGCTCTGCTCCCTCGAGGTTTAGTTACTCAGCAGCAAAAGGAACAACTTTTTTAAATGTGTGGTGGGGAAAGTTGGATGTACATAAAAAGAAAAAAGCATGTCTTCTCACAGAGCTGTTACTGACACACTCAAAATATCAATTTTGGTTTCTTCACTCAATTCAGAAGTTCACAATGAATCAAACTTTCCAAATTACTTAGATGTCCTTTTCCTGTACTACAAAAATGCTGTTATCTATGCCTGAAATCAGCAGATCTAAAATCAATAAGAGAATATAGGAAACCACATCATACTGAATTTTCATGTGGTATCTTTCACCATTCTCACATATGTTCCTTTCTCATTTACCTCCTTTCTCTCTCACTACATTACTTTTTCTACCGAGTTTACACTCCATAAAACACACATTAAACATCCCTTAATGTAATTGATATTTTAAAGCATAAAGAACTTGTTTTAATGATACAGTCAGAGCAATTAAATCATGTCCTACCTTTGAAATGCTGTAAAAAGCAATTACACATTTACCTCCAAAATTCTCTTATGTTCTAGGCCTCACAAAACTTCCCCAAACTTTTTATCTCCAGCTATACGAATTCTTCTCCAACTTTCAATAAACAGAAGATAAGGGAAACAAAAACATCAAGGGAGGCTGTGGGTCACCTTGGACATCGTAATATCAAGGACAGTGAGCTAAACTGTCAGGCATTGATTCTGAGATCCAAGACATCCTAGATCTCAAGATGCTTTCCAATAGGAAGAAACCCTTTTCTCCTATCCAAAGCCAGATGTACATTTATAGGATCCTTTCAATCAGCTGTAGTAAGCATATAATTCTTGCATGCATGCAAACTGACAGAAAAAGAATATTCTGATGATGAACAGAAGAATATAAAGAGTAACATCTGAACCAGACTCAGTTCTGCAGAGTTGTAAGAAAATAATTTATAAACAGATATGACTAAGTCTTTAGAATAAAAGTCCAACACTTTCATGTGCCTTAACATAAGCATCAAGTCTCCTATCCACATCCATCTTGCTTTTTATTCACTATGTTTTCACAGCTCAGTCATTTTCTCCCCTAATAAAATGTTTGGTCCAAAATACCCCACTATATTTGTACTTAGAATCTGATACTAGAAGAATGAACTAACCTTCTAAAGTTAAGACATGCTTCAGAGTTGAGATATGAAGAAAATTCTGTATCAATTACAGATTGTCTCATGTCAAGACAATGAGACTATACAGCTCATAATCAAGTCAACAGTTCTACTACTCCTGTCACTGTGTTCATTTGCAAAGCAAATTTTGACAGGGTCGAATACTAAGTTAACTGCACAGGAAATTAAGCCCAGTGACAAATTGGAGGCTATCAGTGGACTTCTCAAAATACGTGACACCAAAATTCTTTATTTCAATTCTCACCAATGCTCTTTGCAGCACGCTAATGAGACTTGCAGGATGAGCACAGTGGAGAGAGGCTGTGATGCTCATCAGAAAAAATGAGAACACCACATGGAAAGATCTGGGATTGCCTTAGGAGTGGAGTAATAGAAACAGGACAAAAGTTACAGAAATGCAAGTTCTCCAGGACATCTCACTTGAAAGTGCTGTACAGCACAAGCCTAGGCATGACAGATAATGACACAGCAACTATGGCCTGATAGCTCAACAGAAATAGAAAAAGGAATTATACCTGGGGAAAAAGTATTAATGTCAGTGTACAGTGACCACAGTAAAGCCTCAACTCAACAGTTCATTTCTGTAAGGGAATACTAACAGAGAAGACTTTATTATCTAAACATACTGGAGGCAAAACTATTCAAGTTACAGTTCAGATACTGCCACTGACATTCTGACAAGCTGAAGTTTTCTTGCCTTCTGAATGGAAGAAGCAATAACAGAAAATACAGTTTTTAAAGGGAGTCAGTCAATTCACAAATGGAATTTATATTATCATCTGCAACTATGTGAGCACAGACTCAGTGATCCAAGATGCCCCTTCCAGTCTTAAATGTGCACCTCTTTCTTACTAAAATCACTATAAATTTTCCCAGTGGAAATTCCAATGTGGACATAAACCACCTGCTTCACCCAATTGTGCCATGACCTCTGGCCTGAAATTAGCAGTGAATATGAACTGGAAATGCAAGACTCCTCTGAGCCTTCCTCAATTTTCCAGTCTGCTGAATTTATAAACAAATTCCCCTTTAAGGAGCTTCTTGCAGCCTAGCCCCTTATACATCTATTACAGATCTACCGAAAATTTGTTTCTGTATCTCTCTCCTCTGTTTTTGCTGTTTTCCTGCTTAAAATAGCCATTTCTCCCCTCTGATTTTATTGGGCCTGTAACAACATGGTGCAGCCAAGTGAGTCAAGCAGAAGTTTTAGAGGCTGCCAGGAGCATCATACATGCTTGGTACCCTTACACTTCTCCGTGCAACAGGGGGGATACACCACCAGCCTGAGAAGGTACAGATTAATCTTTGGTCATACTTCACACTCTGCCTTCTCCTCCCCCTTTCCTGTTCTTCATTCTTAATCTCACAATACATTTCTGAAAGAATATTTTTCTGAAGTGATGTTTTAGAAGTGACATGCCATTGCTTTTTCAGAACTTAATAAGCCAGTTTAACAGCAAGTATTTATTTGCCTGCATCTCCCACATGCAATTTGCTAGCTCTAATGCTGGTGTTGCCAAGCTGTAAGGTTTCTCCCCAAAAAAGTGGTACTAAACTAACTTCCAAATTACATACCGTCTCCTACATGTCCTAAATATATACAGAAATATTTCTTTTGCTCAGTTGGAGTAAATTTAATCTAATTTAATTCTGTGGATTGGGGCTTGTCAGTGCATCAACTCTGTTTAACTCACATGTGTCTTGAAAGATACTACTGCTTTTCAAGACTACTAGCAAGTAAAATACCAAACCTGTTACTCTTCAGTGTAAAGAAAAAACCCAACACTTCTAAAATAAAGTCCTAATTAAAGTCTGGCAATTCTAGATTTGAGTTTGGTACAGAAAAAAAACTAACAACCCCCCCAAAAATCATTTGAAATACAAATCTAAATTCTGAATAAGAAAACTAGGAATTAGACTTACAAGTGTGTCTGAAGAACACAGTAAGAAAGTATGTACCTACATACCATTTTCTAATTGAGTATCCAATTCAAAGTTTCAACTTATTCAAATGCAAATTAAACTAGCTAAAGCAGAAATGCCCAGTCTGAGACAAATTCAATTATAACAAGTCAGTCACTGAATTCTTAATATGGATGCTTTTCTATACTTACATAGTTACATTTTTATCTAGACAGAAAAACAACCCTGATGAGGCATATGCAGACAAGACTCCATAGTCCTTGATGTATATGATAAATTAAAACAAGCTGAAAAAAACCAGCACACAAATAGGAACTCTGGGATTTTTAAGTTTTTTCATCTTTAAGAGACAGGTATGACCATTTTTGTCACTTTTTGTGAAGAGTTTTCCTCCTAGTGAAAGAATTGCAACCCCAGGCATCAGCACAGAGAGGTGATCTCAGACTGGTATTCCTGGTACGATCACAGGTAGATTAAAGGATAGAAGAGATCATTAATCTGAACTATTGCAGCTTTTACTCTACTTACAAATTACTTCATGCTCTTAGCTTCTAGAAACACCTTTCAAATTTCAACTAATTAAGAGCTGAAGTTCTTTGAATGATCATTCCTGCAGACACCTGAGTCAAAGGACTTTGGGAGGCTTGTTCCCTGCACAGAACTGAGCAGTCTCTGCAGCAGTTCCACACACTGACCCACCCCAGCAGTTAAACACCACGCTCAAGCGCTCCAATCCCATACAAGTGCAACCCACATATCCCATCGTGGCAGATGCCCACAGCTCAAGACCAAGCAGATCTTTCCCATGGCTTGAATGGCTGGTTGTGGTGCACTGACCTTGGCTGGATACCAGGTCACTTCCCTCAGCTGGGGAGGGGAGAAAAAATACAACTAAAGGCTCGTGGGTTGAGATGAGGAAAGGGAGAGGTCACTTACCAGTTACCATTGTGGGCAAAACAGACTTCACTTGAGGAAAATTAATCTAATTTACTGCCAATCAAATAAGAGTAGGATAATAAGAAAATAAGACTAAATCTTAAAATGCCTTCCCCCCACCCCTCCCTTCTTTCTTGCCTTAACTTTACTCCTGAATTCTCTGCCTCCTGCCCCACTGTGGTGCAGGGGAATGGGGAACAGGGGCTGCAGTCTGTTCATCACATGTTTCTGCTACTCGTTCCTCCTTGGGGGAAGATTCCTCACAATATTCCCCTGCTCCACCATGGGATCCCTCACACAGGAGGCAGTCCTCCATGAACTTCTCCAATGTGAGACCTTCACACAGATTCTTCACAAACTGCTCCAGCATGGAAGGTCCTTCCCATGATGTGCAGTCCTTCAGGAACAGGCTGCTCCAGCATGGGTCCCCTGAGGGGTCACAAGTTCTGTCAGCAGACCTGCTCCAGTATGGACTCCTCTCCCCAGGGGTTCAGAGGTCCTGCCAGAAGCCTGCTCCAGTGTGGGCTTTCCATAGGCTCACAGCCTCCTTTGGGCATCCACCTGCTCCGGTGTGGGCTCCTCCATGGGCTGCAGGTGGATGGATATTTGCTTCTCCATGGACCTCCATGGGCTGCAGGCGGACATCCTGTCTCACCATGGGCTGCAGGGGAATCTCTGCTCTAGCACCTGAAGCACCTCCTCCCTCTCCTTCTTTGACCTTGCTGTCCACAGAGCCATTTCTATTACATACTCTGACCCCCTTCTCCTGTTCAATCTCCATTGTGCAGATTCTTCCACCTTCTTAAATACATTATCCCAGAGGTGCTACTACTATCACTGATGACTCCGTGGGTCCATCTTGGAGCCAGCTGGAATTGGCTCTATCAGACATGGAGGAAGTTTCTGATATTTTCTTACAAAAGCCACCCCTGCAGCCCCACTGCTACCAAACCCTTGCCACACAAAACCAATACAGTGGTTCACAGAAAGCCAGCCCTCTCAATACTTCTTGCCCTACTTAAACCAGCATTGCACAGGTCTGTGCATCAGCACTTCTGATCCAATCTGCCTGTAAACCCAGTGATGGACAGCAGAGCCAGCATTATGTGCTGTGACAGAAGCAAGCCTAGTTAATGCAGTGGTTTAAGTAATCCATTCTTGCCCTCTCTCAAAAATGTGTGAATCTTGTTTCATGACCTGTGTTCAGAGGTCAATATGCCTCACTAGGTTCCCAAAAAGATGCTTTGATTTTCCATTGGAAGCATACAGATATTGTGTCATTTTGTTCCAGAAGGGGCACCCAAATCAAAAGCAAAATACATCTCTTTCCTTCACACACACATACTCATCTTACTCCTGCCTTACAGTTTTATCCAAAGATTGAATTTCAAGGACTTCACTGTCTCAGCTGACCTGTAGCCATAAAAACTTACTGTTATAGTTTGGCGAACTTTCAAAGTTGAGGGTTAAACCTAAAACAGAAAAGCAAGGAAAAAATTCCTTACAGACTTTTAATGGATGGTATTTGCTGATCCACCATGAGGCTAAATTTAGCTTTACATCATTCAAAAGAAAAAATATATCTATCAACAGACCTGGGTAAGACTAAATAGCTAAGCACAGCCTTCCATTTAGCACATCACAATCACAAGCCGAACTCCATACTGAATACAAGCTTTTAATAAATTATACTCTCATGGAAGAGAGTTTTATATGGTCCAGATTTCCTGTAAACAGTTAGATATACTTTTTCCTATAAATTTTCATTTATGTGAGTAGCAGTTTCATGAATGTACTTTCTTTTAAGGTATTTTCTCCTGCTCTCCATATTTTATGTATATACATAAACATTCCTTATTTCTGTCATTTTATCTTTCCTTTTACCACAAGTCTTCCCATATGATAATTTTCAATTTTTCCATAGCTCCATGATCTGCTTACACTTTTTTGGCATTAAAAAACAGGAGAAACACTTGAGATGCTGTGATATATGTAATTCGAAGTAAAGAAGAGAAAGCGATTAAGTTTGTTGCACTGTGTCTTTCACTTGGGTGCTTTCTGGAGAATTAAAGTGTGCATTAAGCTAAGCATAACACTTTTGAAAGCATACAATTATTCATAAAGATCCCTTGTGCTTAGCTTTATACTTTTTCCCTAACAAAATTTAGTGCCAGTTGCAAACATCAATAAAGAACATAGCACCTAAGACTATCTAACACACCCACTTAAGGTACTATATTGGCACTTAAAAACTAACCTAGTAAAACTTCTGAAGGGCAAAACTAAAACAAAAACTCAAGAGTGAAGTATAGCGATCAATCTTACACAAACATACCAAGCTTTCACAGCCACCAAGACATGTTCCTGCATGTATTAGAGCAGGCCATTCTGCTCCCTGCTATAAGCACTAAAAATCCTAGAGGGGAGCTGTCATGCCAGACTCAGAGAGACAGACACAATTGTAAAAATGCATAATTTAAAGTCATTTTGTGTTTAAAATATACCAGTACAGAACTTCACCAGTTCAATGTTTTAATAAAGAAGCTCCATACACAACACACACAGCAGATATCAGGCCACAGCGATCTCGGCAGCTGAGCTGCCACCTCATAATGGAAACACAATTAGCTCGTCAGCATCAGAAATTATCAGGGACTTCCTTGTTTATTTAGCACGTTTAATAATAACAAATACAAAGAACCCCTGCTATTTGCAACAGTGAAACTTAGCTGACATCTCTGCATGAGTTATTCCACCATGAAGACTCACACTGCTAAAAAAATTAAATGCGTTCTAAGATCAGTGAAAGAAATTAAGACAAAGCAAGCAAGCAAAACCTCAGCAGAACAGGTGATTTGATGTCAGTTGACAGAAGCTACACATGACCTGACTTCCACTAAGGACAGCAATGGTACAATAAGCAAGCCCTGCAATCTGACATCAAAAGATTTTTGAAAGGACAGTACATTACATGAGGAAATCACTATTTTTCTTCACTTCCTGACATTTTACAGTAACTACCCAAGGGACATGAGAGACTTCAGCCTTAGTCAAATAAAAATTTGAGAAAAAAAATAAATAATAATCCTGTTTTACTGATATAGACAACTTAATTGGAAGAGCTGCTAAAGTGACCTTCCAAGTGATGAGGTGTAATTAGGATGCTCCACTTTCACAGCATGTAAATGAATTAAAGCCAGGGAGGGTACTGGACAGCTGCCTTAGCACTTCAAACACCCAAAGGTGTTTTTGAAACTGCATGTGAAGGGACATATAGTCCATCTTGGAAATAATTCTCTTAAGAGGACAATTCAAGAGCACACAATTAGCTGGAAACTGTGCATCCTGAGAGCAGTTTGGTGTGCCTCTTCATTACCTTGGCTGATGAGGCAAGACTATATGAGAGCTGTACTGAAACAGGGGAATATGACAGTAAGATTGTCAGGGACCGAGAGGGGAAAAAAGGAAGGGAAGAGTGAAAAAGAAAAAAAAAAGGCATCAATTTTCTCAAACTGTGGAAAGGAGCAAAAACTCTGAAGTACAGACAAACTTTTAAGGACAAGTGTCTTCAAAGCAGCAGGTCCAACTTCAGCAACAAGTCACTTAGTGGGAAGAAAAAAGGGTAGGATGTCGAGAAACAGACCATGCTGGTGCAGAAACCATTGCTGTGCAGCACAGTGTGCTCTCCTTCATCAAGTTCCAATTCAAAACATTATCTAACTTGTATTTCCAATATAAAAATGCAGACAGTAATAGTAAACTGTAAGTAGTACCTTTATTTCCTTATTATAAGGAAATAAGTCACACACTATATGAAAATACAGTGATCAGGAGTCCCCTATAGCACTAAGTTTTTCCCCCTCTGTAGAATGCTTCTACTGTACCGTAATAGAACAGGAAGCACAAGAAAAAAAGGCACCTGCAGAAGTACATGTTAATCTGTAGGCACCAGTTTATAAAAATCTCTGCTAGAGTTTCCTTTGCATTTCAACTTGCACAGCTTTTGAGGAATAAAGCAAAACAAAGGATTGGCATGTAGTAACATTAGAGAGTTTAAAGCACATTCAGTCAGCATCCCCAATACCTATATTAAAGGTTGACAAAGAAAATAATTCTATATTTCCTTAATGAGACAAAATAATAAAGATAGCAGTGTTTGGATCATTATCTGTTGTATTGCTGTCTTCTACTCCACATTCTCAAAGAAATGAATTGCCAACTAAATGCTTTATGTCATTTATTTTAAAATTAAAAAATCCCACTTTAGGAACAGATCACCAGGAAAAATTTATAATGAAAAATGGGCTTTAATAATATCCAGTACACACAGAATCACAAGAGTTTATTGGTAATAAAAGCCTTAATTACAGACTCAATTATTGATAGACATAAATGAAGTACAGTTATATCATTTTTATAAGCTGTGAAAAATAGAAAGCAAAGAAACCATTCCTGGGTTTTATTGCTTAATGTCAGTGAGAGATTATTTATTTATCTATTTATGAAAAAGAATTCTGCAACAACCCTCATTCCTCCCTTTCCTTCATCTTTCATTTAGCTTTTTCACCTCCATTCAATTTCTCCTGTCATCCAGTAACAGAGTCCTTCTCAGGGTACTTAAACTATTTCATTGTCCTTTCAGATGACTTCAGGAATGACTCCTATTGAGTCTTCTAGCTGTCCAGAAGCAAGCCAGTCAGTTACTGCTCCCCCAGACACCCTGCAGCAGCACTGCTTCAAGTGCAGCAGCAGCATTTTTAAGTGGGACAACCCCATCTGGCCAAGATGAGAAAGTGACGGTGGCAAACCACAGTAAAATCCAAACCCCTCCTCTCATCTCTGCAAAGGGCTGAGCTGACTCTCATGTCCTTCTCCTCTCCACAGAGGACTTTGAGAAAGAGAGTCTTATAAGTCTTTTGTATAGCTCAGGCAGCTCTGAGCTGATGTTCCACAACACAGCAACAAAACTGGAAGGAAAATTGCCTTGTTGACAATGCAGCTGAGCAGAACATCCATAAATCAACTCCTAGCACAGCACCACGCACAGAGCTACCATCTCACCACACCAGAGTGCTGTGCTCATTCAAGGTTCCTTGCACAGCCCAACCAGCACTTAGCATCCCAGAAAACCACTGCCAGAAGACATCTGCCTCACCCTGTAATCCCCTGCTCACCAGAGCTTGTTAAACCATCTATGCAATCTAGATTCCCTGCCACAATTTGTGCAAGAAGTTGGGGCAACTGGAGAACACGAGCATGATCCTGGAGAACAGAAAAACAGCCCCACTAAACACAGATATTGAAACCTGAGTGACAATGGAGCCAGTTGGCCTACAGGGAGTTGCTATTCTTAGCATTGCTTCCAGTTAAATAAATATTTCTGGGTTAAATAAAGATATCAAGTGTACCTAGAAATGCTTTCATTTTCACTGCTGCTGCAATTCGCAGCTGGCAGTGGAGTTTCTCAGTGAGGACCTGGGAAGAAGAAAACGACAAGAAAATTCTACAAACTTAAAATGACTGAAGAGACATTCAAATAGATGCTATCTATCACTTAAAAATAGAGGAGTAGTCAGAACACTAAGTCAGTTTAAAAAAAAGATCATACTGAGACAGCAAATGAAATTAATGAGAGCCTGACTAATGCCAATGAAATGCTCTTTGGAAAATAGGGGGCCTGTGATACAGTGTGATTCAGAAACTAACTCATCTATGAAAGCTAGCCTTGAAGAAGAAATAACAAACAGCTGTGATAAATAACTACAAAATCAACAGAGCAAGAATATTTTTCCTCTTAATTAAAGAGTATTAAAAATGAGCAAATACTCAACAGGTAACACTACGCAGCTTCAGCAGAGTTTACTGTGCTCATGGCAAAATAAACAAATATTAATATAAAAAAAGAGGTACAAGACCATCAGTTTCACCAACAATTAATTTTACCTACAGTTAAAATAACCAAGAAGCACAAAAAAAATTAAATATCCTACTGGTAAATAATGCCTGTTCTGGTGATCGGGCTAGCAGACCAGCATGATCCGACCATTTGTGATAGCTGCAGTTTCAGATAGAAACTTCAGAAAAAAAGAAAAACACCCGAGGGTTACATTGCACACAAGATCTTTTTGTTTTAAATATTTCAGTGCAATAAACGAGGCAAAGGTATGTAACTCTGACAGGATGTGCTGCTATCCAGCAGGAAATCAGACACAAAGCCTGCAGAAGCCCCCAGAAATACCATCATAGAAGAAAGTCAGTAATCAAACAGTGATACTAGAACATTTGAACAATGTTTGATAAGAAGGTACTTCAAAATAAGAACACTGAAGGTTGCTGTTGTATGAACAGCAAATATGGGTTTGAATGGACTGGAAGGACTGAAAGATTGGCAATTTTATGGCTCAGTGCATTCATAGCCAGTCACCAGCAACAAATAACTTCTGCACACAAGGAAATTTGGATCCTTGTTGAGAAAAATTGGAGGAAAATAGCAATAACAAAAAAGAGGAGTTATCCTTTGTTACTATCCCTCTTATCTGTAAATTCTGAACAATGATATGGCTAAACTAACCATGCAGGGATGTAAACATTCTTTAAATTCACAAAGCTGAAAGTAATCTGTGCTTACAAGTGAAATAAAAAAAAGGTGTTTGACTAATGAGAAAATACACACCATCATCTTTGTTGTGGGATGAATGTAAATTGAGCTTAGAAATCAAAGGGCTTTATCCTCATCTTTCACAAGCCAGTTCAAAAGACTTCAGGAAAGAGAAACATTTCTCCCTCATCTCCCTAAAATGCAGCATGTAGAAATACACTGAGATAATGTGCAGGCATTTAACAAAAATTATTACAGCTTCTAACCTTTGCTAACAAGTTCCAGGGCTAAGTAATTGATTATAAAAATGAAACTGCATTTACTATTTGCTAACTTCTGATAAGCAGCAGCTATATAATTGATTCTTCCTTTCAGTATTCATCCAGTTGCACTGGTATGAAAGCCTGTATGTGAAACACTGGTATTTTATTTAACAGTTCATCTGTTTCACTGCCTACTTTCCCTCTATGAATGAAGGCTGAACTCAAATTGCCATAAAAAAATTATATGGACTACTCAAGGTATTTAGTGTTATTGCTGGGTAAATGACCCGAGACAAAATGAGATGAAAGGTTATGAGAAGTAACTACTTTTCTGGGAGGGAATCTAGGAGTCAGGAACAATTATTGGTCATTGTTTCAAAAGTCTCCCAAGAAGATCTGTGCCACAGAAAAATCTTGTAATTCTGTGTTTCTCCTGGCACCATCACTGGAGAGAGCACCCAAAGCTTTGGTAGGACCAAAAGGGAACAGGCATGCTACTTCCACAGCTCTGATGACAGACAGATATCCAACTCTCCACCACCTTTCAATGTTTTCCTCTCAGAAGACACACAAAATACACTCTAGCCTTTGTTTCTTCCACTCATTCTCCCAAAGGTTTTCTGCTTTCCTTTCTCTTTTCTTCTTGTTTCAACTTCTGTTCTCATATTTCTTCATGTGCTTATGGAAAAAGAAAAGCCATAGCTCCTTTAACACATTCTCTCTATTAAACACCACCAACAATGAGACTCCACTGTTTTCTCCTTCAAAACCTGCAAAAGGACTATAGTCTCCAAGGCATAGTTTGGTAGACAAATTCTGATTAATTAGCTGTATCTGAATAGTCTGCTAATATAAACACAGCTCTCATCAGCATGTGTATTCCTGGCAACATAACAAACAATTCTCCCTCCTTCCTCTCCCTTGCTTTGCTTTCGAGAGTGCAGTCTGCTCACGTAAGCACATCCATGCTATCACCTGGGCTGTTATAGAAACATCAGAGTAACATACATTATGTTCTTGAGCAATGTCTGTAAGATAATTAGGGCAAAGATCTCCTGTCTAGATCTTTGCAAAGAACCCCAAAACTTGTGTTTGATGAACTGCAGGGAGAAAAGAGCAGCGTCCTTTATTCCTTTACGTAGTCTCCTGTTGGCCTAGAGCACAAGTCTCTCCACATCGTCACTCACAAAAATAGGTCAAGGCAAATGACTTTGAATCCTCATCACATTCACTTCTGATGGACTCTGACTTTCTTCACATTTACAGCAAACCACTCTTCTCCATGCCTTAGTTATTCCTAGACTGGGAAATTCTGCAATCAAACAACTCCGAGGTGTTATTTAAGATGACAGATGAGCCTGTGATTAAAAGATTTATGTTGTCATGCTATTATAGGCAGGGTTAAAGCAGGACAAAAAAATAGTTAGGCCCATTCACATTTTCATTCCAATTCTTTCTTTAGCCTAAACACAAGTTCAAGTAGAAAGCACTATGCCTAAAGATCAATATTCCACTGACATGCCTGTCCACTGCAAAGAGAACAGAGCACACAGTAGTGTTTAATAACTCCCATTTTCTCCCAGTAAACTTTCTACAGGTCTTGCTTCGTCACAATTTTATGCACTGTGAGCCAAGATTTTACAGGATTGTACTTATGCCAAGACAACTTTTTAATTACTTAACTCTCTTGTAGCTAGTCACGGTGATCCTTCCTTAAGTTTTACAATATTCCAGTCTAAAGAAAATGGATGTCCAGGAGCTGGAACAACCTAAGTTATCATTATTCACAATAATCTAGTAAAATATGCTTCTCTAAAATATAATATTAAAAAAATACAAGCTGAAATTAAAACTATTCCGGGAGTTTATTTTAAATAGAAATAACAATAAAGCACTACAATATCTCGCTGAAAAGTGGGACACAAACAACACATGAATGGTACCATAACTGAATTAGTCTACACTGCAAAATAAACAAGTAATCATCACAGGATTTGATAGCCATGCATTTAAACATATACTAATCCCAAAACTAATAAGAAGGCATAACTATAAAAATAGATCTCTCATGTTAAATCTCATAAAAGTCACAAAACTGCAAATCTGCTCTAAAGGATTTCCTCACATTTTAATTAACTATCATAAAAATATTGTGATGAGATAATCTCAGTTTATATAGAAGCATTTTCTCCATTTAAAATTATACTCAAGAAAGCTTAGTAAGCTGCATATTCCCTGCTGACAGGCACAAAAAAAATATTTCCATTCTCATATATTATATTTTATATATGGAAAAACCATGTGTGTGCAATTTAGAAACAGAGGCTTAAAAAGTCAGCCATAGAGGGGAACTTGCATCAGACTCAGGAAAACTGAACTAGACCAATTCCCTACCTAAACCACTTCTTTGCAAGGAGCAGAAAGATACTACAACTCACAGACAGTATTCAGCATCTTAAGAACCTCTACACCTTCACTTATGGCTTACTGTATCCTGTGCCCCCTCTGCATGGGCCCTGTGATCTCTAGCCTGAAAATCAGGTCCTTAAGAATCTAAATACTCAAATTCAAAGCTGTGTGTTCAAACACATGCTGGATCATGGCCCAAAACTAGTGTGTTAGCTTACTTTCTAGATTATGTGACTAAGCAAAACTGCTGTTGTAGGTTTACAGAATCTGTCATTTCTTCAGAATTGGTAAAAACACAGTGTGAGAACATGGGCTGCTTCCTTCCAGAAATGAGAGCTTCTTGACCATCTTGAATGACCAGCGTAAGGTGCACGTCACCCCAGAGAACATCTGATGGCCCAACAGGACGGAGTCAGACTTCTAGGTCACCCAGTGATTATGCTCAGCACACGACATCCTTTCCCTGACACATTACCTCATACACCAAGTCTCTTACGAGGACTGCAAGAAAACATTCAGGGTTTTTTTCTCTCCCCAAAAAGACTGTCAGTATGAAGAGCTTTTCAGATTATCTGTACTGACCTCCAGATGGAGAAAGGAGGCTGCCTAGAAAGTGTGCATTAGCCCAGGCGGTCCCCCTATGAGCACAACCTACATTTGCCCAGGGTAAGAACACTTCAGCTCTGAGAAATCCCTGGGGGAAAGCAGAGGTGGCTTCCTGAAACAGGAAATAACACTGAACCGTAGGGGTGACAAAAGGGGAACAACAGAGGTGGTGGCATGCCAGTACATGGTCTTTACTGAGGGAGACAGCCTGCTAAATTATGGCAGGTGAAAGGAAAGGGAGGAGGGAGAGTGACTGCCAAACCCAGAGGAGCATGTGGTGATAGAGACAGGGGAGGGCAGGCACTGCCTATCATGAAATTGCATTCTCCCCTGCTCCCTGGTGTCTTTTCTACCTGGTTCTACTCCTCTCTCTCAGTATACTCTGACCAGGGGTTCTCCTCAATGCCTCTATTTTCCAGAATGCTTTCTGATGTCCCATTGCAACTTGCTTCACTTAGAAGCCAAAATCCAGCTGCCCCTTCTGTGCAGACCTCCTCCATCCACGTAAAGGGAAGAGGCAGCACATGCTGGCTCTGCACGGCTGTGCCAGGGCCCTCTGCTTTCGTTCCTCCTGCCACTGTCTGCCTGCTCCCCCACCTCCCAGGCTCTCCACTGCACACACCACTTCCCACTAGTTCTTCAGAGGAAGTGACAAGCCAGATCCAAAAGCTGGGCTCCCCTCAGGTTCAGCCAACTGTTCTCTGGACAAGTCTCACACATACCAGCTACAGCTCCTCCTGGCCACCACAATGACTGTCCCCCTTGTCCCAGCAGCATCCTTCTGCGGGCTTCCCAAATGACACTGCATCTTTCCCAGTCTCTGTTACCAAGACCCCTTTCCATGATTTTGACTTTTTTTCATAGGCTTTATGGATAAACCTGGTTTAACATGATGGAAGTAAGCTCTTTACCTTTTATTCATGTATGCTACTCTCTGCAGAGATGCTGATCTGCATCTTTGGCCCAACCGCCAACCACTGAGAGCAAACTTCTCTTTCAGCTAGTTCATAAATGCTCCAGTCATAAATATTTGCTTACAGAGCTGTGGGAGCAAACTGAACTTTTAAGTATACATATTAATATACCCTGTCAAAGATCTAAAGTGCTGCTCTTGCAATCCTAAATACCCAAGGTTTCCTTAATTGTTCTCACCTCCAAAGTCTTCACCCTCCAAAGCCTACATATTACAGAGACATATACCAGTAAATGACACAGTGAAGTTTAGCAAACAATATGCTAGCAAAAAAATATTTTTTTATTTGACTGAAATGTTCTCAAATATTCTTTTGATGTTCAAGTGCTGCTTATAAATCAAGAGCTCCTCCATTATGTTATTTTGCTTTCTTTAAACCAGAGATCTACACCTTGTTTCTTAAACCTCAGATGCCAAAAGAATAAAAATTGGTGGGTAAGAATTTCGGTATTCCATTTTTGTATTTTTTTCCCTTTCCTATGATTTGATGAACTCAGACTCATTCACAAAACTTTAAACCTCCACTCATGTGTGTCATCAATAGAGGAGATCACATGTGGTGCTATACAAAATACAGCACCTAGAAGGCATAGTTAAAGCCCACAGTCCCAGGGCTAAATCACACGGACACTGATGCTTCTCAGCTGCAGCAGTAGCTGGTGGTGCTGGCTGACACTGCCAGGCTGTCTCCAGAGTCATAAAACAGCCTAGTCCCTTCCTGCAATATACTGTCTCACAGGAATTGCTACTCGTGCTGCAAATCCTGGTGCAAGTTGGACTTCCCTGAGTCTTCTGACCTGGACACGTGTTGTTGAGGTTCAGATCATAAGGCAATTTTTCCCCGTTCCAAGCCTTGCAGGGTAAAGTTTGGCTGTTCCTCATGCTGGGAGAACTCTTTAACATACAATTCATCTGGTACCTTTGCAAATATAACTTTGGCAAGATTAAGCATTTCAGACTCACAAACAGCTTGTTGGCAATAGAAACTACCAAGGATGTGAATCCATTGCAGAAGAAGACCATATAAAATTATGTAGCCTTGTAGTTGCAACTGAGGTATTAACAAGCAGCCAGAGGCCACAACGTGTTCATTATGTTTGAAGTATAGCTCAAGCAAATGCCACAAGAAACATAAAACTCGATTTTTTTCACCACTAGAGTACCAGAGTTTAGGTTAGGCCACCTAAATCCTTTCAAATGAAATACATGCTGTGGTACTTCCACCCTGACTTAACAGCCCAGGAGTGCTGACATGTCCAAGGAAGTTGTTCTCCCAAGCCACCATCAGTCCCAATTCACAACAGCTTCCTTCTGTCTACAAATACCACTGTTTGAAATGCCTGGCATACAGCGCCACTTACTCCAGAGAACACTGATCACCTTCCTCTTTCATTAAACTATATAAATTAAAAAAAAACAAACAAAACCCACAACCCTGAAGCAACATGCAGTCCTCAAGTCTTCCCTGACCAGAGGGAATCAAAGAAACTCTGGAGGTTTTTTTAACTTTCAAGTTGCTGAAGAAGATAGCGGGACACTGCTGAACTTAGCATTTTATTAGCAGACAGAAGATTTAGGTCTTAACCTCACACCTGGAATTAATGCAAGCCTCAATAAAACTTCTAGTTTTCTAGTAGCTATCCTTCCCTCCTTTCCTAAAGAGAATAACAGTTCAGCTTTAAAGAAAGAAAAGAAAAAGCACCAAAACAATGACCAAAAAAAACCCCAAAAAACCAAAAAGCCAACTAAACCCAATTCAAACTTCATGAAAAGCTTTAGCAAAATAAGATATACATTGCAATACTCCCTTTAAAGCTTCTATTACCACTTTTAATTAAAAGGTTCCATCAAGTTTTATGTAGTTTCTCATACTCTGTCACAAAACTTGCAGCTATGAGCCACCAGTCTCCTTCTGTGGTTATGAAGAAAAGTCTGTACTGTACGGTATTTCCAAAAAAGTAACAGATATTGACTCTATTGCACAAAGACAGCCTCCTCAGAAGGAGTAATGGTCCCCGGCACGCTCAGCGCTCTGCTCTTTCACGGTTACATGGAAAGCTTCTCAGAACAATCGCTGCTGTTTACAGATGTTGACACCTCACAGGAAGACTATAAACCAGCTGAAACAACAATAAAAAACAAGCTATGTACGTGGCTTTTGTAAATTAGAATCCATATCTAAGGCACCCCATCATACCAAGAGGCCTAGGTTTTTATATACACTCACTCAAAACTTCCAAATGTGAAGCTTCTATGTGGCTCTCAGGAGAAACCACATGTAAAACCAAGAATAATTCACTTTGAGAAACAGTTTAAAAGCACTGCTTCTGTCCAGAAAAATTAATAAGCTTTTGGACTGAATCATCAACTTCAGTCTTCAAAACTACTCCCACATCTAATAAAACTGGACTGAGAATTCCAGCTAGAAACAACCCACCCGTCTCTCCTCCTCTAGGTGCAGGTATCACCCCTCCCCAACACCCTGCTTTTTTCTAGATAAAGCTTTTGGCAGCTCACACTCACCTATTCAGCATTCATTAAAGAAACACACTGTGTTATTCATTCCTCTATGCCCTGTGCCACTGGTACAATGGAAAGAGAGACAAAGATCACAAGCAAGGTGTGCTGAAGCCCATCCTTCCTTATCACTGCTGTACTTGCAGATGGACATAATGATTAAAAAGTGACCCGCAGAATGTTGTGTGCCACTGAGAGCAGAAGGAACAATGGGATGCTCCTAAGTAAGTAAATAAATACCTCTCTGCAGCAGTTCAGAGAGTAAGCATGCCCCCAGCAAAAGGTAGGAAGTTCTCTTGCTTAAGAGGAATACAGACCCTTCCCCTCTTATGTAGTGGAAATGAAACAGCCACCATGGACTTATAGGTGACCACCATTACAGAGAGTTTCTACCTGCTGGCTCTTGAGCTGCATGCTGTCCAAGAGTAACTCCAAAGCTGCCTGCTCCAAGCTGTGCTGCCATGGTGGCTGCAGCAGCACACCAAGTCCCCAGGCTTTGCAGAGCCTAACACTTTCAGCACGCCCCAACACCCAGCTACATTCTCACTTTCACAATAAGAGCCTCAAAAAACCACAATTCTTATTTCCCCTGCTCCTATCCTTTGGCTCTCAGGCAGACACAATACATCTCTTACAGCCCTCTGATACACCAACATTTTGATACACAGGCCAGAAAGTCTGCCTTCCTTGTGCCTGCAGACATCAAGGGCTTAAGGCTCATTCGGGATAAGGGAAGAACTTTCTTACAGAGCAGGCATACACTATGTTAAGATGCATAAAAGATGCCAAAAAATTCCGTGAATCTACTAAAAAATGGTTAACCTGCATTTACATCCATGGTAGTCATCTTTGCAACATACCACTTATTTTTCACTATCTCAGAAGTTTTAGACTCCTCCTCCTGCTGCCCCCAGAAGCTGTGCAGAAGTTTTGGATTTAACACTGCAGAGTACTGAAGAAAGTGATAAGCAATGACAAGAAATGACCTGCAGACACAACTGAGTCTGGATGAAATACCAGAACCTGACCCTTACCAAGCCTGCAGGTGAACTTTCAGAAGCCCCACTCTGACATCAGAGATTCACATAGACATTTAGGAATCTGCTGCTGTGGGGCATCCTACATTAACTGGGGTTAAACCTTTAGAGTAAAGGATTTAAACTTCAAAGCTAACACAGAACATATTGCATCATTCCAGAGCAGCGTGATGAGCAAGGTCAAACTGAACCATGAAAAGTTACCCCTCCAAAAGTATTATTACAGAATGCATGTCAAGAGCTAAACTACTGGAGCAAAATATTTTCTATCTAACACTAAATATTTAACAAAACAAAATATATTGTGGCAGAACTGCTTTACTAATCATAATTACTAAAACTACTTTATTAACCATAAAACTTTGCATTACTAAGTTCTTGTCTGTACAGAAACACAACAGTAAAAAACATAATTCACTCATATAAACTGGAAGGTGGTGGGACATTCATAA
Source organism: Manacus vitellinus (assembly GCF_001715985.3). Classification (NCBI taxonomy): domain Eukaryota; kingdom Metazoa; phylum Chordata; class Aves; order Passeriformes; family Pipridae; genus Manacus; species Manacus vitellinus. The sequence continues at coordinate 979,385 of NW_021940122.1, forward strand.
CACTGACTTCCTTATTGCTTCTGTAAGTAAGGTTCAAGATTAGCAATAAGTTGCAGAGAAGTTTGAAAACTGAGGAGTAATATTAAAAACACTTGACAAAAATCTGTCATGAATTAAAGTTGGAAAAATTATCCCCTTGCTAACCTTTAAAGCTGTCAAGTGTAAGATGCAAATGTTTCCTGGATATATATCATCAGTTGTCAGTGAACTATTTTGCTAGCAGTGTCAGAAACTTTCAGCTTCCCCAATTTTAGAAAGCAAATCCCATAATGGTATGTTACTGTGTGAATTTTAAGATAACATTTACCCTATCATCTTCTCCATATGCAAGCATTTGATATCAAGAAGGAATTGATTCAGCATCCATCTCTCTTCTGAAGTTACATGGCTACACTGAAATTCCCCAAACCTTGCCTCAATATTCCATTCTCTGTCCTTTTTCTGTTCCATGTATGACTTTGTAGGTAAAGGTTGTTAAGTCATCTCTGCTCTCTAAAATAACTAGACCAAGCCAACAAACACACATGATTTTATCTGGACGAGTCACAAAACTTGCTTTGCTAAACACATGCTCGTTTCTACAAAATTCTGTGCCAAAAGGGAACAATACAGAGGTTAACACTCTAGATATCTAATCAACAGCAAAGTAATTCAGAATCTGCAATTCAAGAACCACATCTCACAAAAAACATCAAGATCATACGTGCATTCAACTGCCCATTTTTAAGCCCAGTTCAACCCCGGTATTCTCTGCAGACTACCCAGTTACAGACACTTAGGTGAACATTTACTATTCCACTCTTCAGATGAAGTCTATCAACTCTCTAAAACATAAGCCTTCTCAATTCTTCCTGGCCAGTATGATAAACTCAACTCAACACGGAGTTCTTGAAAAAAAAGTTGTTCCATTTTCTAAAATAAACCAAGAACAATACCAAAGCCCAAACCCACCAAAAACTCACATAAAAAAACCTCCAAAACAACCAAACCCCAAAATAAGTCAGTTGTATAAAATACCACACTTAAATCGAGCTGTACACAAGCTACATCTATTTTGTTCTCCAATATTTATGGTTATTTTCTTGAGTTAAATTGGGGAAAATTGGATAAAAAAATGTAATTTCTGCAGAAAGTTAAATGATAAAGGGCACTTGTGCAGAATTCACCTGCTTGAAGAATAATGTTCAGTTTATTACAAGTTTACCTGAAGGCGACTGGACCTAAAAGATTTTTTTTTAGAAGCGGTGGTCTTTAAATGGGACTTCATAATTAGTTTCAAAATCATCTAATAAATAATATTTTAAAAAGGAAAGGATTCAAGAAAACAAAGTCATAAGTTTGCAGAGCAGTTATCTGCTTTCTGTATGTACGTATTTCTGTATTTAGAAACATAAAATGGGTTAAAAGCGTACCAGCACACATCTAAGCTGACTTCTTTCCCAATGACCCTGTTTACAGAATGGCATACATATTCCAGTTTTCCTTTAAAAAAATCCTAGAAGAACTTATTGAAAAAAATAGATTTTGTTAAATAAAGGTCCTACCTAATACATTTTACTGGAAGTGTTCTAGCTTTTTCTCACCACAACAACCAGTCTAGGTCACTCGTTCCCTTACCCTGTTTGTACCCTATCTCATGCCACACCACTCTTGCCTCATTCCATGCCTGGAAATACCCTCTTTTTATTCTAATTCTTTTTGAGCTTCTCCATCAATCTCCCTGCTCCCCTACCCCCCTACTCAGACAGGAAAACATCACTTAAAAACCTGTTTCTGTAGTGTATCCACCTAAACCACATACAAAGCCTTGCAGCAAAAGAGAACTATCTCTAATTGAGTCATATTTTTGGGTTTGCCTACTTACTATGTGATTCAGATTCATCCTTCCTTCTCTCCTTCATACAACAGAAAGCCTGTGATGAAACTAAGATGCTTTCAGAAACAAAGCCTGGCACTACAGAACACTGTGAAGAAAGAAAGACTTAATATAACTTTCAAGCTGAAGCCAGAGGTCTGGGAAAAGCTGAGACACGCTGCTTCTAACAGTAAGGTAGCGGAGCTCCCTCTATTGAATTAGCTGCCAATATCTCTTCAAAGTTTACAAGATGCCAGCTATGGTCAGAATCAATGTTCTGTTAAAAGCTCAACACCTTCCAGCCTGGACAGCTGGGACACACCCACCAGGTACACTGTATGCAAGAGAGAGCTGAGGGAAGGGACAGCCACCACACAGAGCTCCTGACACATGCCAAAATGTGACTGCCTGCCAGGGCTCCAGCCCTGGGGACTTCTGCTATCCTTGGTTGCTATTTGAGAGTTTTCCCTCAGGTCCAAAATTGCTGTGACCAAAATCCATGATTAACAATGCCAGGAGGGACTACAGATGGTGCTACCACAGCACAAAACGCAACTCATGAATGCAGTTCAAGTATTTGAAGTTTTTCTTCACAACAGGGGTTAACTATACTGAAAACAGACTGCTGAAACACTCATTAAATCACCGAATACACTTTTTGCTTCTTATCAAGGCAAAAGCGTAATATTTCCATTGCTATTGAAAGCACTTCAAATGCTTCCTAACCAAACAATACAGAACTGTTCTAACCCCTTATAACCTCTAAAAATCATACCCTGAAACTGAAGGCACTCTGTCTTGCCCTCTCCACTGTTTTATCACTTTCTCCCTTTTTTTTTACCTCCCAAAAGAGGCATATTTCTTATCAACAATAAATATACCAGTTCAGTAGAAGAAGCAGTCGTTCTAGTAAGTAAATATTTATTTGTGTTACTGGAGACTTATATGCATGATAACAAATGCAACTTGATCTTAAGCTAGGCAGATCTTCCTCAAAAGAGTCACCACTTTGGAGCAGTAGATTAACATCCACTCTTGTAAGACCAGTTGCAATTCAAACCATCCTCAATAAAACCCACTAGGGGAGAACAAAACAAAACCAGAGAAGAAAAAAGGAAGAAACTTGATCTGATACTGCCAGAATACTAGACTGTCAGAATAATAGGTGTACTGCAATCTCCTCTCTAAATGATGAGATTCATTTTCAAACATATTAGAGGCAGAAATGTACAGCCTCCTTTAATATTCCTCCTGTTCCCATTAAAGAAAATATACCAAGATAAAGAACATGTAGGTCAAAGCCTTGTCTTCTGGGAAGATAACAGTCAACAATTTCAAATCAAGGGGAGTTGTTAATATTCAGTTTTTCCTGGAAAAATCACGTTCTACTTGAGTCAATTCTAATTATCACCCTACAGCATTTACAGTTCTTTAAGAGTTTCTCATTTGAGCATCAGTGCATGGAAGCGTAACTATTTTTTTTGAAGGCAGAGGAACCTGAGAGAAATTAGCATATTGCAACAGGTCCTCATTTCTTTTACAAATGTGGCCTTGCAGTTTACATGCATTTTCTAATAAAAAATGACTGTATTACCAGAGGAAAAAGCTATACACAGTAATCTCAGAAGAACTTTGAGTAGCACTGAAGAGAGAGTCTGAAAAGTGTGGTTTTTAGACAAAAAACATATCTCTCAAAAACCAATACATAAAGTCTAGCCCTGTATCAGAGCAGGCAGAACTAAATAAGACCATACTAAGAAACCATACTATTAGTGATGTGAAAAAAAAGAATTTCCACAATCAGCATGGTATTTAAAAACCCACAAACCTCCCATGTGTGAAACAGCAGTGGAACAAGCACTGCAGACCAGACCTTGAGCCAGTTTATCTGTGATCATCATGTAGTGCAGGTCACAACAAGGGGAAACAGAATATTGATCATCCAGTGTTAGGAGATCCAATTACAAATGACAGCCCCTACAAAATAAGCACATTCAGTCTCTCAAGTAACGCTGTATCTCAAAGTATTGACGCTAAATTGGCTCAGTGGGTTAGAGCAGGATCAATCCCGGTACGGGCCATTCACTTAAAAATTGAACTCGATGACCCTCGTGGGTCCCTTCCAACTCAGAATATTTTGTGATTTCTGTGATTTCCAAGTATACACAGACAGGTCTGGCTCCTCTGTAGTTGGTTTCCTATTCAGTGATCTGCTTTTGTTTCACTCAAGCAGTCCAAAACCACTTCGGAAAAAAAAAAAAATAATTCTCCAGAAAGTCCTGTGGTAGGAACCTAAGAAAAGCCCACGGTGGTGTGATGTGGTATGACCAGCCAACACATTAAAGCTATTGCTGCTACAGCAATGCTTGTTTATATATGGTGCAGAAGGACCTCATATGAAATCAGATATGATGTCATAGAAATCTGCAATGAGCACTCTCATAGTTTAAGACTATCAACCACACTACAGAAGTAGCATTTTTTCAAGAAAATAGAGAAGACAGTTTTATCCAGATCACATAGATCTAATATGCATTACACAAACCACTTAATGCTATTTTCTTTATTTTCCCCTTTATGTGTCATCTTGCGTAAATATTTAGAGATTCTGTTCCCCTTGTTTCTACGTCAAAAAAATAGCTTAACTTCTATAAAGAAAGATGAAACTATTTTATTCTGGAATTACATATTAGCATTCTAGGTCACTTTCAGGAAGGAGAATGGATGGTAATGTAAGGAAGGGCATCACTCTTACAAAGGTTGAAAAGTGAAAATCTTGGAATTAAACATGACTTGCAACAGACGTATTTATTTCATGAACATAACAACATGTATTTTCTTCCATAAAAATTACTGGGCTGATAATTCAGGGATTTACAGACCTGGATGATTTCTGTTGTTGCCCTCTGCCTTCTGAGTGCTAGAAACCCAACAGAGGAAGGGAGAGCACAAGAAAAACAGTTTATGTTGGAAGACTTCTCTACCAAAAGAAAAAAATATTAACATATCAAACACTTCCCAAAGCAACTGATTTAATAATTTGTAACTCACTTAATGAGTCTGGCTTTGCTACCTTTGTATTGGACCACAGACACACGGCATACCTAAACAAACACATGGTGCAGATGTTTCCTGACTTCGGTTTCGGAAAACCCATGTGAACTTCAGATCCTAATACAGAAATCCAGTTTCTCTAGCTCAAAGTCATACCAGATATACCAGGGAAAAAACATCATCAGGAGTGAGAATACAGCGAGTGTCACGCGAATAAGATGACACATTTCAGTCTCACTACCCTTATGCAATACAGCAATGTGTAGCAAGTCTAGTAATAAAATATAGTATGAGAGACTCTGAGCTTCATTGTTCATAATTCAACAGAAAGCAGGGGGCGGGGGAAGCTGTACAAAGGTCATCATTAGCTCCTGATTAAGAGTTTACTTTCTTTTCACATACAGCCATTTCCTCTAGAAAAGTATGAGATTATATATAATTGGTCTTCTCACTTAGTCTAACCTAGAGTTAGTTTCCTAGTACTAAATGTGGACTTTTTTATTTTTTTTTTTAAGACAGGTATCTTTCTTTCTAGGCTGATAATTCTGTGACGAAACAAACTCAAATTTTATTATAAGGAATCCCAGTCCACATTGAATATTGCTGGAGATATTTACACCTGAGACACATAAAATTTTAATACGTTTTTAATAGCTTATCTATTGCTTTCCATATCCAAACCTCAAATGGAACTCCCAAAAGCCAACCACCATGATAGAGTAATACATCCAGAATTTTTTGTAGATGCCAGCAAACTAGCTATCATCTAAAATAGCTGAGATAGCAAGGAGAAAGAAATGGGAAAACTACAATAATATCAAGACCTTTTTATAGGTGTTTTTGTATTTACGTATCTTTTATATTCCTCAGAATAAACAGAGAACTAGAGGCTTAAATCTACTATTGGGCTTTCCAGGCATTTTCAGTACTGCAGGGAAAGTTTCTAAGTTGAGGTGGGGCTGGTTTCTACCCATATTTGCTTACAGTTAGCCTGAGCTCCTCCTTGAGGGAGCAAGGAACGAATGAAGAACAGAAAGAACAAGCTAAATGGTTTTGCTGCCAACCTATTTAGCTGGACAAGTCCCATCTTTTAATTCAACCCTTCAACACAACCCTTGAGATAATGCATTTTATGGTTTCACGTTTTCTTCAACGGGAAAATGTAGACAGCCACACAATCAGCAAGATTGTTTTGTATTTACTGGAATAAATCTCTCCACAGGGTCCAAGTCTTGCTAGTTAGAAGCTGAGGTGCTTATCCCTCTGGATACTCCACAAGCCTTTAAGATTTCATAAAATGGACAATCTTTCCTGAAGCCTTCCTCTACATCACAGCAACCATTATTCTTTGTAAGCTGTGCCACCGAGACTGATATTTCTTATATCCTACAGTAATTATACACTGTATTTGACAAAGCAAAAGCCTAGCAGCACAGACTGACATACTGCTTAGGGTTCCAATATTGCTTTTGATTCTGTTCAGAGCTTTTTTACCATTCTAATTGAAATTACAGATTCAACAGCCTTTTTTTATCGCTGTAGCTCGTTTTCTTCTTAGAGCTTGTAAAAACCAAACATGAATACACCTAGTGAAAAAGGTCTGTTCTTATCTTCCGTGTCGATGAGAACATGCTGACCGTAAATGGTTAACTGGAGAGCACGTAACAACCAGGTAGGGGCCAGGAATGAAAAACCACCAACTCCAACACTTCTGCAAACCCTCCGCTGTTGCAAAGGCAGGCACACAGAGGCAAAGCCATTTCTTAAAGCAATACAAAATTTTACCACAGGCTGACGCTCTTTCTACAAGAATAATGAGACGGTCTCCACGCCGAATGCAGAACTCACTTCACAGCTTTTCCCTCAGACTTCACTTTCACGCTCAATATTTACAAAACAAAGCCTACAAACACCTCATGGCCAAAATATTCCCAGAACAATTAGGGTATTTAGCACTTTCT